>NW_026057580.1:107600308-107676627 GCF_023721935.1 Panthera uncia | reverse complement strand
GGGGGAGGGGGAGAGAGGGAGAGGGAGAGAGGGAGAGGGAGAGGGAGAGAATATCCCAAGTAGGCTCCATGCTGTCAGAGCAGATCCGGACACAAGAGCTTGATCTCAAGAACCATGACACCATGACCTGAGCCAAAATCAAGTCAGAGGCTCAACCAACAGAGCAACCCAGGTGCCCCATAACCAGTCTGTTCTTTCCACAGGCTTACAAACCATTCAGAGTTAAGTCTCTGGATGATACAGACTTGAAGGAGGGCATCTCCCACGGGTGCAATGGGCAGTGACGGTCTGACAGGGGCAGAACGTGGCCAATACGCAGGGGCTGCTGGTCTGCTACTGAGCTACCCTGAACCTGAATGAGGCTCAGTAGAGCCGTGTGTAAGCCAGACCACAAACGTAGACAGACGAGAAACACACCCTATGCAAAGAAGAGACGTGGAATAACCGGCTCAAGGCCAGGATCAATTAGGGGTCACAATGAATGACGACTTAACAGAAGTCAGCAACAGAACACCTGAATCAAAAAGGCACCAAGGTTCTCAGTGTGGGATTACAGTCCCAGAGAAAGCAGAGGACTATTTCGAAACCCCATTAGGCTCAACTGCCATCAGCTGTTTGGGAACCAGGAGCAGAGAGAAAAGGTCAAATCTCCACTCGGCGTGGCTTAGCATAAAGTGACGAGTAAGGAGTCAGCACATGACTACATTTGGGGATATGAACAGTTCCGTAGCAGGAGGGTGATCTGTTCTTTATCTCTGGGTAAAGGGGGAGCCGAGGACAACAAATCACAGCACGGAAGGGGTGGTGATATGCTTCACGCGTGAGAAGGGAATAACTAGCGGGAAGTTTTATGGATCTGAAACCATCTACTCAGGAAAGTTCTATTATTTTTCACCCCTGAAGCTCTATAAAATTTTGCAATTAGACACTGATCCAAGATGGATGAAATGCAGTTTTACTAGAGACAAACTGCCCACTCAAATTCTCTTCAACAATGTGACTTCTACTGGGCGAGCTTAAAAATAAAGGGGGGGGGGACTTTCTCCCTTCTACAAGAAACAAACAAAACAGAAAAGTCAAGAGCAAAAGAACTGAAAACCTAGCAACTGCCACTAGAACCTAAATAGGCAACCTATTACACTTTCCTTCCTGGTGACTAAGCCACTTTGTTTTCCCATGACAACTTTATACATCATTATTACATGTAAGTATTATCATCACAATGCTTATTTTGTCAGGCATTATCATATTTTTGCTATTACACATTCTTGGGTACAAGATGTTTTCAAAACCGTTTGCTATCCCCATTAGAAAGTGGTGAGATTATACAAATAGTTCATCAACTTTTTTTTTTAATGTACCAACTTAAGTCTAGAAATTTTAATTTCCCCAAAGTAATGTCAAGTTCAGGAAGGCTACTCATCCCCAGATAACAACATTCTAACTCTCCTTTTTGTTTAGACTTCGAGAGTGAACTCTAGCAAGATTCGCAGATGACTAATTCACTGGGGAATTCTCTGCAAAGCTATAATTTCATTTTTTTTTTTTAAAGACAGCAAGTGTGCACATGAGCAGGGGAGAGGGGTAAAGAGAGAATCTCAAGCGGGTTCCATGCTGAGGATGAGCCTGACACGGGGCTCAGTCCCACCACCCCCAGATCACGACCTGAGCGGAAATCAAGAGTCCGATGCTCAAATGACTGAGCCACCAGGCGCCCCCCCCCGCCCCGCTGTAGTTTCTAAGGACAGTTTGGCCACATCTCGGGGTGACGCCCGTGGAGTTCACACCAGAGTCCAGGAGATAAGCTTGCACAGAATCAGAGCCTGAAGTTCTGGGTGAGGGGTAACAAGTGCCCTTCTGAAGCAAAAGAGAAACACCACCACCACCCACTGCTGCAAACAACAAGAGGAGCCCAGCCTGAGGCTAAACTCTGCACTTTCCTGAGCCTCCGGCCAGCGCTCTGCGGGAGCTCCTGCAACAAACAGCCCCGGTTGACAAACGGGGGCCTGCGGGGACCTTCCCTTCCGCGCCAGGGGTGGCTCACCTGCAGCTTCCGCTTCTTTCTGGAGAGGCTTCCGGTCCAGTCGCTGATGCGGCGCATGCGGGCTTTGAGCGTGTCCTTCTTGGAGGCGTCCTCCGCCGCGGCCTTGGACTTGCGGCAAGGGAGGGTGAAGGACGCGTACGGCCCGGGGTCCCTGCGCTCCACCCGGGACGGCACGTCCATGTCCGAGGCGAAGGACACGCGGTGGCTGAGGCCGGCGCGCGCGCCCACGAACTCGCCGGAGAGCCGGAGGCCCGCGGCCGCGGGGCTGGCGTCCGGGGAGAGGTCGCGCAGCGAGGACAGGGAAGAGCTCTGGTTGAAGGGCTTCGGGGCCCCGGGCGGGAGGTCGGCGCCCAGGCGGGGGGCGGGCGTGCCGGGCGCCGGCAGGGAGCCCTCGGCCTCGCTGGCCTCGCTGGCCTCGCCCACGGGGCCCCAGGGGGAGTCGTACCAGGACGACTCGGAGCTCAGGGAGCTGCCCTTGCTGGAGCGCGGCCGCGAGTCCGGGGGCGAGTCGGGCCCGGGGCCCGGGCTGGGCGAGTAGCGCAGCAGCCGCACCGGGCCGCCCGCGTCCCCTGGGGCACCCTCGGCCTCCTGGCCGCCGCCGTTGTGGAACTCGACCCGCAGGCAGCCGTCCAGCTTCCCCAGCGTCTTGATGAGCACCCTGGGGCTCTTGCGGTCCTCGCCCGGCGGAGGCGGCTGCGGCGGCGGCGGCGTGGCCGCCACGCTCTCGTTGCCCCCGTAGCAGCTGAGAAGGTGCCCATTGCAGTCCCTCGAGGCCACGCGCTCCTCCGCCCGCTGCTGCTGGTGCGCCACGTAGTGGAAGCCGTTCTCCGGGGAGAGGAAGTCGTTGCCCGAGGCGCTGGTCCGGTGCTTGGCGTAAGCGCCGCCTTTGGGGGCCTTGCACGTGGCTCCGCCGGCCCTCGAGGCATAAGGCTGATTACTCTTGCAGTGAGACAGGCAGCTCCGGGCCAGGGACCGGGACTTGTAGCCCACGCTGCTGCTGCCGGGCCCCCACCCGTGCAGTGACTTGTCGTCTTTCGCGTGAAGGCCGCGTATTTTCAGCGAGCAAGGCTTTTGCTTAGCACCAGTGAGAGCGTTGCCGTGATTCTTGGATCCTTGAAGGGTGTACTGACTCTCCGAGTTCCCCATGTTAACCTAAATGAAGAAGAGCGGCATCAGTGAGAAACAGGACCATTATGACAGAATTTTCTTAAAAAAAAAAAAAAAAAAAAAAAAAAAAAGCCCCACACGTTACAGAGTGACTAAGCGACGTTTCTGCTGTGTCTCCTACAACTCAGAAAAGCAGGGACACAAGTTGCTCACCGAACTGGTTTTCTACATGCCACGCAGGTTATCAGCCAAGTGGATAATACTGCATGCCCACGTGCTAGTTAACTTAAAAACATGTGATTTGTTGTATGATGTTAATTCGGAAGCTGAACGGGCACAAAGATCAGCTTAAGGCGGAGACCCCCTTGAGGCTCGGTGTTGGGAGGTTCTGAATAAAGGATTCTTGAAGGGGAAATGAGGGAAAAGCGCCTGTCACTCCAGTACACTGATCTGTCAGTGATTAGAGAGATTTTCATTCCATACAAAGTACCAGGAGAGCTAACGCCAGTTAGCTAGTATAAGAGGTTACTGCTCGAAACCGCCAAGTTTGTAAGAACGGGAGTCCAGGTACCACACTCTGTTGGAGCCTAGGTCTATCACACAGAGTAGGAACACGACAAAAGGAGTCCCCAAAGAGGAGGCTGAGATGAAGAACGGGGGCGGCAGGGGGAGGGGGAGAGAATAAAAGCTCTCATTTGGGGCAGAAAGACATTTTCATAAAGCTAATCTCTAGTGCTTCTCAAGTCTTTACGGGTCCCCACTTTAGAACACGATGAGAAAAAATAGTTTGAAGCTGACTTATCGGAAACCGTGCGACTCTTTTTAAAGCCCCACTTTTCTCAATGAGTCTGTTAAGCCAAACAGGCGAGTTGAAATCAGATCTCAATCTTCCCCCTTGGCGTTTCATTCTATCTAGTAGATCACTATTTGAGGCAAGCTGGAGGTCATGTTCTCAGGTCCCTTTCAAAATGAATTTAGGTTTTTAATTGTAATGTTTTTCCGCCTAAGAATGTACAGCCACAAAACAAAAGTCAAATGAATTGACTTTTCTTTGGTGGGAGCTAAGTATACACATATCAAAACAAAAATGACCAGATCAAACAACTGAAGTCACTCATTACCTTAATCACAGTCTTGCAACTTGAGGTGAACCACAACTCATCTGAGCCGGCTGTACCTGAAGTCTAGTCTGTGCTCTGAGGGAGATTAACAGAAGGCTTCACGGGGTCCTGGGAACAAGGCAGCATGGTTAACAAGTACGGGAAGGGAGTCCGTGAAATGATCCTGAAAAACAGAAATACAAGGGAACCGTCGAGCATTTTACACCAAGCTTCCAAAAAGGTAAAAACAAAGGTTTCATATAAATTCTACCAAGAAACAACCAGTGTCCAGAATCACTGTCAAAATAACAGATGAAATGTCTATAAACCGCTTGATTCATCAGAGGTGCTGGAAGATGTAAAAGAAGCTAGAACTGCCCATCCAATCTTGTAAAGGCCATTAATTCAACACACAGTCTGCAGTCCAATGTGCGCCTTTGTTTCAGGGGAGGGCAGGTGAAGGCTCTAGCATGAGTCACGGCTCATCTGTCACCACCGTCAGGAAAACAACTTGCAGCTTCTGCACACGGACAGGACTGCAGGAGCATCATCCTGATATGAAAACAGTTCATTGTTCTCGATTTGACTCAGCAGTAAAAACAAAACCCACAACGCGGAATCACAGTAAAATAGTCCCTGGCCGCAACAACTTGTGTTACGGAGGTTGACCCCACGAAGGAGATTCAGAGTTGTTCTCCAGCATATGTGTGGGCCTCTCCGCACAAGAGATAGGGGCAGGAGGCCCAACTTGGAGGGAAGGGGCAGGCTGGATGAGCTCCCATCTGGCAGTGCTCGCTCCCGGGACACAAAGCCTGAGTTTTCTCTGCAGACCTAGACAGCAGAGCAGTGACGGTTTAATGGTGACTTCTTTCCCTTTCAAAAACGGAAATTATTTGTAATTGTGTTACGATACACATAGCAGAAAACTCACCATCTTAACCACCATAAAGAGTACAGTTAGTGGTGCTAAGTACATTCACACTGTTACGCATACAATCTCCAGAACTCTTCGTGTCCTGAAACTAAAGCTCTGTGCCCATTAAGCAACAATTCCCCACCTCCCTCTCCCGAGCTCCAGCACCTACCATTCTATTTCCTGTCTCCATGAATTTGATACCCTAGGTATCTCACGCAGGTACACTCACACAGCATCTGTCTTTTTGTGGCGGGCTTATTTCACCTAGCATAATGACTTTAGGGTTCATCCGTGTTATAGCGTATGTCAGAATTTCCTCCCTTTTTGAGGCCAAGTAATATTCTCTCATACGTATGGGGCACATTTTGTTTGTCTCCTTATCCATCAGTGGACGCATCGATTGCTTTCCACCTGGTGGCCACCGTGAGCCATGCAGCTATAGACGTGGGGGGACAAACATCTCTCTCTCAGACCCTGCTTTCCCACAAGTGAAGCTGCTGGTTCATATGGTAATTCTATGTTTTATTTTTTGAGGAACCACCAGACCATTTTCCACAGTGGCTCCACCATTTTGCATCCCCACCAACTGCGTACAGGATTCCAAGTTCTCTACGCTTTCACCAGCACTTGTTATTTTTCTGGCGTTTTGATAGTGGCCATGGACGGGTACAGGAGGAGACCATATCTGGTTTCACTGTGCCTTGTCTCCAATGGTTAGTGATGCTGACCATCCTTTTATTGGCACACAGCTGGTGTAACTCCTCTGGAGAGTTCAATAGTGACTTTTAAAATTAATGAAGCACTGGCCCTGGCCCTAAGTTTCTCCAATGGGACCAGAGACCCAAGTCTTCCTGAGGCCATGCACACACATAGATTTTACAATTGGGGGGCAGGGGGATGCCAAAAAGATTTTTCACTTTGGGACTGGCAGGAGGATCTAAGAGCTCGTTCCAGGCCACCGGCTCAGTAATGCGGCCCCAAATGGCACCCGCTATGCTACCGACCACTGATCTTTTTAGTGGGTGGCTCTCACAAATATCTGAAAGAGGGAATCGCCCACTGGTCGGGATGCCACTGAAACATGGCCCCCGTGACCGCTGTGAGTCCGGAGCTAGATCACAAGAACCCCACCTTTTAAAAGCTCACAGTAGGAGTTGTCAGTATTTCTTCAGCTCCATCTTTTTTAAACGCAGGGAACTACAAGTGGCCAGCGTTGCTCCTGGCTGTCACCACTGGGACCTCTCCCACGAGCTGACTGCAGGGAGACTCTGTGCTTGTTTACTTTCCTCAAGACCAAGGCCCGGGGATGACCCCAAAGGTGAAAGGCTCCAGGGTCCCTCACCCACAGCCGGCCCAGCTTTGTCAGGCCCTTCTGATCTGAAGGTCACATGCCTGAAGACAGGCACACACAGCCCTGGTGTCAAGCTCTCCAACATAATTGACACAAAACTGCCATTGAGAGGCTCCCTCTGTCAGCTGCTCAAGACACACAAAGGCTAGGCTTCAAAGTCGCAGAATGGCCCCGGGATGGAAGCTTAGTCCCCAGCAACAGGTTACAACCTACATTCATCTTCCTGCTTTTGAAATTAAGCAGTTTCATTTTTATATCCTGTTATATTTGAAAAACAGAGCCCTGGACCCTGTCCTTTACAAAAATGCTGTCCACCCAAGGCCTGCAACTTTGGGGCCCATACAGCATTCAAGAAACGTTTGTTGAACTAAGTGAAAGCAACCTCACATACCAGAAGGCTGACTTGAGCACAAAGAGCAGGAATCATTCCCAACTGGGTCTGACCACAGGACTCACACAGACGCCCATGAGGAAACGTTGCAGTAATTAACATAGCACTGCCCAGAAAAAAGCAGAAGAGGGAGCAAAGAGGTGGAGAACAGTGTGCATTGTTACGTATGGTAATGCCTACCAGCTGTTCAACATCTTCAGCCAATCCTGGCAAAAGAAAACCAGCCTCAAACTGGAACGAGAAGAATTATGCGATATTTATGAGGACTTTATTGACAGGAAGGGTAATCTCTGAGGGAAACGATCACCCCTGAGGAGTTTGGCAAATTGAACAGATACTTACTGGGCATGCTTCAGCTGTGGTTTTTGTCTGGAAAAAGGAGAATAAGTAGGTCAAACGTTCAACACCCCTGACTCCTTTACTGAGGGAATTTTACGGTATTCAAGTTAAATACTTTTTTGTTGTCGTTGACAGAAAGGGGGCTGAAAATACTCAAAACAACAAATTTCCTGTGACCTTTTTTTTTAAAAAGAGACTAGTTCAAAGCTCCCAATATCTTTAAACAGAAAAAAATACATAGTAGGTATACTCATCTGCAATATGTATCAGAAATACTAACATGGAGTAACATGTATTAAGTATGCTAACCTATGATTTATGTCATTAGGTATGCTAATGTGCACTGGGGCCCACAGCTGACTGATCGAGAATTTAAGGGAAGTCATTTAGCAAATATTGTGTGCTGTATAAACAAGTTTTTAATAATTCTCTTATTTATTGCAAAATAAAATATTGTAATTTTTTTAAAAAATGGACAATCTCATGAACCTAAAAAACAACCACCTTGTCTTTTGCTCTCTGCATTCCCCAACCATATAAACCTGCTGTTGCTTGTTGCTTTTTAAAAGCTGAAATCACAAATAAGAATGGATATTTTTGGTTCAACTTGTGATCAATTACCACCCCAGAAATGCCCGGCAATGTGAAGAAATTCACAAATACATCACTACAATACCAACAGCCACGGTGCCCTACCGAATTCCACAGCAAAACATCTTTCGGGGGAAATTCAAGATTTACCTTTTCTTTATTTGCCTTGAGCTTGGGCTTGAACTGATGTGTCAGATTCCCAAAGTCTCCATTTCCACGTAGTGTAGAGTTTACAGCAGAGGAAAGACTGCTTTGTCTCTGGCCTGAGCCAGCTGCTCAGAAGGAGCAACTAAAGAGGGTAAGAGCCAACCAACCCCCCGGGGGGCCGGATGGTTCTGTGGGGAGGACCGGGGCTGAATGGGGACAGCAAGCAGAACAGAGGCGTGGGGACCCTGCACAAAAGCAGATGTACGGCTGGGCGAGGCAGTGAGGGAAGCTGACGTTCTACCACCATGAGACACCAACAAGGCTTCTCACATAATTCCAGAGAGATTTTCATACTGAAATAGGACCCTCATCCTTGTCCAAGGGCAACATTCCAGATGGTGATAAGAACTAGGAAAAAAGATAAGAATAGGACTAACCATCATTAACCATAACAATATCTACTTGGTTTCCTTCACTGGGGGGAAGGGGGAGAGGAATTCAATCATTAAAAAGACAAACCTCAGCATCCGACTCTGGTTTGTGTCAGAGAACCTGGGTTTAAGGCCTGTCTCCATCTCTTAAATAGCACAAGTCTTTGGGCAAATTACTTATACTTTGAGTCTCATTTTCTCCACTCACAACTTGAGGATAAAAATATCTGACCTACCTACCTCACGGAGTGAGAACTGGGTGTGGAAATGTATGTGAAACCACCTAAAAAACTGAGAAATACAATACAAATATATAGCCCTATTATTAATTGTGGGTTAGAAGTCTAAATTTGTGTACTATGACATCAGATCTTATGACAGTCTGTTGTTTCAGTTTTAATTATGTTAATTATTACATATATATGTAATATATGATATATATATATATACGTACATATATATATATACGTATATATATATATATAAAAATTTGGAATCTTCCAAATTCTGTTAGCACTTTCCTGATTTTTATCAATTCCCCAAATTATAACAGCATATAAAACTGCCCAATTTGTCAGAGGTCTGTCAAATGTCAACAGAAACAATGACAGCCATATACTTATGTTATTGGACAGTCATGATAGAAAACTGTGCTCATTGAACAACTAGTATTACCTGAAAGCAGTCACTCTCAACACTACGTGAATTTTGGCCCTGAGGGGACATGTGATAATATCTGGAGACATCTCCAATCAAACCAACTAGAGTCCTAGCACCTGGTAAGTAAAATTCAGGGATCCTGCTAAACTTCGTACAATCCCCAGGATGATCCCCACGACAAATAATTACCTGTCCCGATACGTATGTCAGGCTGAGGCTGAGAACCTGTGCCCTCAAGGTTCACTGCCTGTCTTACTAAAACTACTAAAATACAAGGTGATACCTAACAATCTGAAACATGCATTCATCTCTCCAGGATCCAAACTTACTAAATAAACGCTGTAGATAATTGCCCCAAAACCTGCTTCTCTCATTCCGCATCAGCGAACTACACTCAGAACTTGAGAACTGAAGGCCATGACTCAAAGGAGCTCATTGCTAACCACAAGACTTGAACCCAACTTGTAAAGGAGGCAGGCAAAAGGAACATCTGGTCTCCCTGGGAATGGTGCTCTGGAAGACTAATCCTTACAAATAAAGTGGGCAGAAAGCAAGCTGCTGCTACGGTCTCAAAAGCTGATCATCCATTGTGGAGCCCCATGGGTTCTATTTCAATTCGGCAGGACCCCTTCCGACCGCGTATTAACAGATGAATGGATAAACCAGTGTGCACCTCCGAGGATGAGCATGGCTGGTACAGGGGTGGGGGGGGGAATCAATTCCACGGAAACAACAGCCTGGCCTTTGCACAGTTCATCACCTAAGGAAGCCAATTTATCACAAGGAGGGTCTAGGCACTCACACCTGTTTTGTAACAAGGTCTAGTATCTGCAGCATTGCTTTAGAAATGTCTGTTCAACTGTGAGTCATGACATTCATTTAATGACTCAATTACCAGTATTTTTAAAAGAACAGACTAGAAACAGAGTGGAAATGATAAAATAGGACAGAAAATGGAGGAGTGCATCCCAGTAAGGGTTAAAACTGTCTTATGAAACAAATTCCCACATGTCTCCACGTGTCTGCCTGTATACTGAGTTGTGAAGTACAATCATAGCTTCTTCGTGACCAAAAAAAAAAAAAAAAAAAAAAAAAAAAGTGTTGAAAACAATGACTTCTAAAACCACAGCTTCCATCAGAATGGCACATCCCATTTTAGCGAGACCCGAGGACAAACCAAGTCGAGAGAGTCTCAAAACACTTGCTCAATCACTACCCAGGCGAACACCTGAGCTAAAGACAGGAAGACCGAGATGAGGAATAGCCTCTGTCAGCAATTCTGGGCCCCACAAGTTGCACACGTGGTCCTCACCTACTTCCTTCTACAACTTAAGAGAAACTTCCACTGCATGTGCAAAGTCTTCCTAGGAAGGTTAAAAATTACTCCCCCCCCCCAAAAAAAAAAGTTAACTGAAGACCTGAGTCTTGAAGAATGAGTGGGATTCTGTTAGATGAAGACAGAAAAGAAGGGCCTTCCAAGGAGAAGAAAACCACATGTTTCTAAGACACGGCCACTCTGTGGCCACAAGCTGAGTCCCTAAGCTACTGAATAAGGAAGTGAACTAAGTGGAGAAAGACCCCAGCTTGTACGGGGAAAGGTGACAAGGCAGCAGGGCCTGATCACAGGTGTCAGGGACAAAGTTCAGAGAGATGGGAGCTGGGAGCGGAGGGGAGGCTGGGGAGACGTTGACTGTCGTTAGCCCATCACCCCTCCCCATCCCCCAACTGTCCCAGAAGCACCGCAGTGTGAGCCATCTCCTAGGGACACTTGAGGAAACTGTCTGGAGAAGGAGCCCACAGGTCACACCCCAAAGACAGCATGGGGACAGCACTGGCACAGGAGGCAAATGTTCTTAGTGTTGGCAGAAACTCGGGAGCTGAAGTGACAAAGAGTTCTACTCATGGCTCTTCGGGAGTTTGGAGACTCTCCTGCAGATCCCACCCCCTCCTGGGCACTATGAGGGAGACAAAAGAGACGTATGGTCTGATCCCATCCCCAAAAGGGTTTATCAGCTTGTGCGGGGAGGGGTTAATTACCAATGCGAACCATGTGTAGAATCAATAAGCGAGTGTATGACAACTTTAACAGCATGGAGTTTATGGGGGGGGGGGGAACCAACATTCCCACAAATATTACTGGTATGTTGTTGGAATGTCGGGGAGTTGAGAGGCCCAGCTCCATCTGAGCCATCACAGAAACTGAAAATATTTCGGGGGGGGGGGGGGGGGGGGGGGGGGGGGGGGGGGGGAAGGGGAATTAATCACCTCTTCAAGCAAAATTACAGAATGGTTTAGAATAATCCTGGTGAATATAAAGTTGTTTTATTTTTCTTTTAGAAATTATCAAACTGCCTTTCATATACTTTTATCCATGTTCTTTCTAGTGTGTGTGTGTGTGTGTGTGTGTGTGTGTGTGTGTGTATGTGTGTTTAATATATCAAATGTTCAGTCCCAACCTTCTTTTTCTCCAAAGTCTCCTTCAAATCTCATCCAAAGTTTGGCCAACATCCTTGTCTCTACAGACCGTGAGCAGTGCGTTTGTTGACTGCCCAAGATTCACCAGATTCATAATGTGCTAGCCTGACTTTTAAGTAACCTCTCACCTTCAACTTTTATGAACATGAACCCTTCCACAAAAAAGGGGAGTTCAGGCATGGGTCAGTACTTCCCAAGCTTCGTACTCAAACAGAAGACCGTGTACAGGAACCCGGGCTGTAACCACATGGCTTCTCACTGACTCGGAGACCTGCACGGACGGCATGTGCCTCAGTAAATCAGAAGCAGGCATCGTGCTCCTGAACCTCAATCACATTCTGTGACCAAAATATACCATGGTAATTGTACTGAGCGATTCTTGGCAAAATATTTCTTCATTATACACTGTTCCGTTTAAGTTACAAAACGAACAGGCTTCAGCCACACATTTTTTCCCTCATTTAAGTGGGTGTTTTCCTCGCCCTCATAAATGTGTAACTCCTACTTCAGCTCAGCTTGCTGCCTGATTTGAGAGCTCATTTCTCTAAGGCTTGAGGCTACAATAGAAGTTGTTCTGGGGCCCGCAATTAACCAATTACTGCTGAACTTTTCCTTAAATTCTATGATTATTCACAGCACACCTAGTAAGATTTTAGCTGGCAAATTTACGGAAACCTTCAGGAAAAAAATATGAATGGTGTTAGTAGGTATAAATTTTATAATTTATACGAATTTACAATTTTTTTGTTATCTAAAGTAGATGAGCACACAGAGGGAGAGGGAGGGCCTAATGTGCCCTGAGTCGCTGTGCGCCAAGGCTGACTGGGGCACAAGAACCCCCAGAGCTTGCAGGATCATCCCTGTCTTACAGCTTCCAGGGATTAAACAATTTCACCAAGATCACTAAGGGGCCAAAGGCAGGAGTCCAACCTGGATTTTTTTTCACCATCTTTTTTTTTTTTTTTTTTTAGCATTACATCAAAATTATTTTAAATGTCTCTTTTCAATCTGAAATTATCCTTTTTTTTTTTAAAGTACAACTTCACGTTCAGACTTTTCTTCTAGAAAAATAGCTGTGATCCATGTACCTTTCATAAAGCACTGAAAAAGTCTTTCTCTGGAGGTATCCTTTTTCCAGGCAGGAAAGGCTTGCACAGTTGGGAATGAAGACAGGAGAAGGAAATGAAAAACTCAACTTTTAAGTTAACTAAGGAGCTGTAAGGTTAAAATGTAATTATTCTATTCCACTTTACAAAGAACATCACACAAAGGAAAAATCTGTTTTCTTGGTGGCGTAAACGTCATAATCATTAGCCTAAATATCCACTGGAATTTAGAATATACGTCCCCAAGGCTGTGGGGATGGGACATATTGACCAAGATCAGGAGGTGGGGGGTGGAGGGAAGGGCAATCCAGAAACAGAACAACCAAATAGCATCTTCCTGAAGCTGCAACTTCATCTAATGCTAAGTAATTTAATAATTGCTTTAATAAAGAAATAGATCATGAAGTAAAACATAAAATTTACATTTTTAAGGTAAAATACAGGAGTCCAACAGTATTTAGCATTTGCATTAAGTAGCTGTAGCTACTATATCCGGCATCCTAGGGAAGATACACTTTCACTGATTAACCCAGTACGTGTTTACTGAGTAAATATTCTGTTGGACACAGTTACAGGCCTTTAGGATACAACAATAGAACCCCGCCCCCCCCAAAAAAAATTCCTGCTTTCACGAGCTTTAATTATAGGGGGGAGGGATGAACAGCAAACAAGGAAAGCAAATTGTTATAAGGTGACAAGTATTTTAGCCAAAAAAAAAAAAAAAGAAGGGCGTAGTAGGCTGTGTGGGGGAGGGGTGCTGCAATTTTAGAAAGGGGAGAAGAGAAAGGCCTCACCGAGTGGTGACATTTACCCAGACTAGCAGAAGACAGACGACATGGCTTCTGGGAAAAAGGCACTCGAGGCAGAGGAGAGAAAGTGCAAATGCCCCGAGAGGTGGAACAGGCAGGCCAGTGTGGCTGGCACAGAAGGGGTCAAAGAAGGGACAAGGAGCCAGACTGCAGCCCAAAGGGACATTTTAAGGCCACTGGCTTTCGCGTTGAGATTGAAAGTCATGATTAGAGGGTGGTGACTCCAGAAGGCTCATCATGGGCCACATTTCAAGAGGACCACTGTGGCTGCCCTTTGTTGGGCTGTCTGCAGCCAAGTGGAGGCTGGGGGTGGGGGCGATCAGGCTGCTAGAGGGATCCGGGGGACAGAGGACGCGCGCTGGACTTGGGGGGAGTGATGAGGACCTGAGTCTGGATACAGTTGGAAGAAGGGCCAAGAGGATTCCCACATGGATGGGCATGAGGGGCAACAGGTCAAGAAGGCCGCAGTGACTTTCATTCTGGAAGAACGGAGAAGGCACAGCAGAAGAGGTTTAGGAGAAGACAAAATACTGGGTTTGAGATGTCTGTTGGACGTTAAAGTGGCAATGTCGAGTTGACAGCTGGGGGGAGAAGCCGGCATCCAGGGGAAAGGTGGGCTTGAGGTACAAACGTGCTACTCATCCTTATGAAGATGATATTTAAAACATAAAATAGATGAGCTCTCCAAGGAAGTAAACAAAAGGAAGAGAAGAGGCCCTGGGCACTCCCAAATGAGGAGGTCAAGCAAATAAGGAGAAGCACACAAGAGAAACAGAAGGAGTAGCCAGTGAATCACATTAAGAGGAAACCAAGAAAACATGTTGCCCTTAAAGCCAATCAAAAAAATGTATTTCGGGGGCACCTGGGTGGCTCAGTTGGTTCAGCGTCTCACTCCGGGTCAGGTCATGATCTCCCGGTTCCCAAGTACAAGCCCTGCACTGGGCTCTGTGCTGACAGCATGCAGCCTGCTTGGATCCTCTGCCCCCCTCCCCCTCCCCCCCCCCCCACCTCCCTCCCCCCGCTCAAAAATAAACACTTTAAAAAAAACGTCTATTTCAGGGAGGAGACTGTGAAGTTGCTGAAGGTTTCCGACAGTCCAAATAACGAGGATCCATAGAACTTAGCAACATGGAAGTTTATCCATGAACTTGACCGGAGCAGAGCGGAGCAGGGGCGGCGATAGCCGGGTTGGAGTGAGTTTGAGGATGAGGTCAACGAAACTGAAGATGGCAAACAGAAACCGCTTGCTCTGGTTTGACTATAAAGGGCGACAGAGGAACAAACAGTGGCTAGAAGGATAGAGGAATCCCCAAACGGGTGGCGGTCCCTGGGGTGTGTCCATCTGTCTGTCTGTCTTCAGGAGAAACGGCAGCATTGAATGGGAACAACTGTGCTGTGTGCCAGAGAGAGGGGCAAATGCTCAAATGTTGCCCTTAAGTAGCCAGAGCAGAAGGACTCTCACGCACAAGAGGAGGACTTGGCCCAAGAGCAACCACCCTGGACTATTAGAGAAACTGGAGAAAAACCCTTCGAGAACAATATATGGTTATACAGCAGGGCATTAACGCCAGCGCAGAACTCTCTGGGAGACTACTTATCACTGTGTCTTCTTATAATTTCCATTTTTCCCCTATAAGTCATGTTGAGGGGGTGGGGGGAGGAGATAAAGGTAAGTGAAGGTCTCTGCTAGGTACCACTTATTTCTAGGGTGTTCTGTTGTGGTTTTGTATGTACCTTGTCTGGCTGTTTTTGATTCATCTGTGACCATCCTATCAATTTTCAATGGAATACATATGCGTGTTACACACACCTATACATGTGTGAGTGCACATGTATCCCGTGGCTTTACGTACACTTTTCGTGACGCTCTCTACTCCTCATTAACCTTTACTACCATGCGTTTGCCTGGCTTATGATTGTCTGTGTATAATGCTTCCTTTCCCTGGTCACTCCGCCTTCCAGGAATGGCTACAGACGACATGAAAATACTTTCACTCTCTCCACCCAGAATTCCTTTTCATTGGCTTTCATCATACGAACTTTCAGCTTTTGTCATTCCCAACCCATAGACTCTGCAACTCTTGAGCCCGTCCACACATCTCCCTTCTAGAAGCCCTGCCCTAACAATTCTGCCACCATAGAGATGTGTCATGGTCAAGTACAAAAACAGGATAAGGATTATTTTCACTTTCCAGTGTTGTCCTAAAGATAGCCAGCATTTTTAAACCTTTATTTAAGTCTTAGGAACGCCCTGGACCAACTTCTTCCTGGCGTTATCTGTAGCACCTACCACATCCCTTTCCTACAGTGAAATGATAACTCAGTCTATTACTGTATAAGTGTTTATTTTTCCAAAAGCGCCTTGCATTACCTTGGCACTTAAGTAAAACCCATCTGCTGTTTTTCTGTTCCCTTCCATGCCTCCCTCTCATAAGTTACAGAACTAACAAATCCTAGACAGTCTTCTATCGGGATAGGATGATGGGGGCAGGGTGGGGGGAACCGCTTCATCTAAGGCTAAACCAGGAAGATTGGCAGAGGAAGTCTTATCAGAGCTGTATTTTCAGCAGAGGTTAGGGCAGCACACATACACCTAAAATTCTCTCTGGTAATAAGTCTGTGAGAATGATGGCCACCAAACGAGTATACGACTTTGAATTTCACCAAGATACAAGAAAGACAAGTCTTTGGTCTCCGACTAGAGCTTTGACAAGTAGGTAAGCAAATGAAAGAAAGAATGGAAGGAGGGAGGGTAACAGATGCGTGTAAGAGGTGTGTGTGTAAGCAAATATACGTACACCTACAAACATATGTATACACATACACGCCTCTATCATTTACAAAGATAGGACGGCATATACCAAAGTATTTCCAATGAAAGAAACAGGTGGTATAAGGAAGGGACTAACAGGATACGTGGCATCGCATCCCAGCTCAGCAATTAACCATCGCAGTGACTTTGGACAAGCCACGTCAGTTCCGTGGTTTCCCAGCTTTCCCATCTGAAAATCCTCTAAGGTCCCTTCTCAACCTGACAACACTCTGAGCTATAAATAGCTGACGGTAGTATACAATATATTCCTGGAATACTGACATTACAGCTCTTACCATTTGTAAGCCTGTTTTAGATAGGACTGAGTAATAAAGACACTCACCCTGCCATTATCAGAATTCAAACCATCACAAACGCGATGTTTAGTACTTGTGTGCGTCACCAGTCTGAAAGTCAGGATTGTTGCATTACTCCTACATTTCCCTGCTTTAAAATTTTGTTGCTATTACTTTTCAATTCCACGCCTTTTTTTTTTTGCTTTTGATCCCTCCTAATAAAGCCATCTTTATCTTGGCCCTTGCCTTAAGGTACGACACTTAATTTCAAATAAAAAACGCAGGTTAACGCTTCAATTTTTTTCTTTTAATGTCCAAAAAGATCTTATTCTGAATGAGCCACGAACACCATTGTTTTTAAATCTCACGGTAGAGCTGAGGGGTCTCACTCACCCAGTTTTATCATCTCCACACAAATGAATCTTTCAGAGTGGGCCAAACCCAGAGGTGCACACAGGCATGGAAAAGCGTCCCACCCGAAATGTAAGGAGCCCATGCTTCTCCCTCTCAGCCTTCCCTCCCGCCGTTCCTCCCACATCCTTCTGACATCTGTGGCAAAAAGTGGTTATAGCGACCCTGCACTGACTTTAAATCTCTGAAAGAGGGAATGTGTCTCTTCTCAAACACAATTAGAGACCACCAAGGCGGAAATATCTACTTTCCTTAGGGGTTAAATGAGGGACCGCTTGGGAAGGATCGTCTCTTGGCAAGGGACCTGGCCCTTATCTTCCGCTTCTAGGCATCCCTGAGCAGGCCCGGCCTGAGGAGAGGGCTTTGCAGCTCACTCCCTCTGCACTGAGACACTGAAGGAAGACCGTTATCTGCTTGCATTCAAAACCCTATTTACTGTCTGGCTAGTTTGGATCGGAGGCATGGGGGGGGGGGGGGGGGGCTCCAAGAGACTTCAGTTTCTGTCTACAAGCTCCGGTGAAAATCAAAGCAGTTGACAAATGTTCAACTGACTACAGGAGAAGACGGTGCTCCATCCCGGTTCTAAATGTTTGCCGGCTCTGCCAGAGCAGCACTTTCCGGATCCAAAGGAAAAGTAAGAAATGTTACCAATGTTTCTATGAACTCGAACCTACCTGAACTGTACTCGCCACGGCCCCATCCCTAAAAGGCATTTCAGCCAAGGAACTAAAGGAATGGACGACGAACGATACATCTACAGGGAAGAAACACACTGAAGACGCACGCTGCCTAGCCTAAAATAACTCATAGCCCCGTTATACTGAAAGTAAGCAAAAACTCTGGAATCCCTAAGTGTGACAGAGGGCCACGGTGCAATACTTCAACGTGTTAAGAAAAACCCCAGCGGCTGTTCAGCAATACCCTTACTTTCCAGAAATTCTATAAATAATCTTCCAAGTTACAATGACTTCAAAAAACTTCCTATTTCTGTCTCTCCACCTACCAATTTTCTGAGAATTACATGCTTGGCCAAATTAACGTAAAGCTGAGAAAGTACTGTGCCAAGCCAGGGTTCCTCAATCCCTGCTGATAAGCTCGGGATTCAGACAGACACTTAATGAATGAACAGCTTCTCAGGGATTGTAACGCGGATCAATCATCCCACCTGAACTAGGTACCGCCCCCCCCCCCCCCCCCCCCCCAACACACACACGCACATGGATTGCACAGGATTTCATTCCTTTTTTCAGAAAGTTCGAGACAAAAGGACAAACATTAATAAACAGTGAACATCAAATTACAAGTTGGAAAAGAAACTCTTAAACCAAGTAGCTCACTCGGCTCAAAACTAAGGCCTGATGAAGTTATATAATAACCAGAAAACTACAAAATACAATCCCTGCGACAATTTCATTTCCCTTTGTGCCCTAAAAGAATTAACTGGTAAAAAAAAGATAATAGTCATTAATGCTTTTACCATAACCACACTGAGAAATGATACTTTTTTGAAATATCAGGAAAAATAAATCCATACAATATATACTATTAGCTTTTGGAGAAGTAATTAGTAAAATGGGGTAGGCAACTATAATAAACCCCCAGTAGGCGTCAGAAAGCATATACATACTCAAATTTGAGAGTAATACGGTCTTAGAGCAGCCTAAGTACAAAATAACGTCAAACAAAGAAAAAGGGTCAGCGCACAATGAAATATTCCCAAAAGGACTGCTTCGAGAAACATTTGTATCTCACATATAAAAGTAAGTCTCAACTCCAGAAAGGGGGGAAATAAACATTTATAACCTTACCTTTGCCAAAACTCTGGATGTAGCCAGGGTTTCTCAGGCTCTTTCAATTAGTAGAAAAAGTTTCACAAAGTCAGGGTTGATGCACAAATCCACAATCTCTCTCTGCGTTCTGCCCATGGCAAGGCAGGAAACAGCGTGGAACACTTCAAAATGCTCGGCCGTTAAGAGCTAAAAACGGATCCTGTGCAATGCTGGATGTATTTTTGTCTGCGAGCTACACACCCTCATCATGTTCAATTTTTTCCATTGGTGGAGGAGTATGATGCAGACTTAACCAGAAAGTGGTTTTCCACGGGCCGCCTGAAGTGATTAGCTGGGACAGCCAGCCATCACGCCGGGGAGCCGCCAGGCTCACCCATGACTGGGCTGCTGTTGGACCCACATTCCAGAATTACCACCAAAGTTCCATAGGAGCGCGGCCCCGGAGCGCGCTGAATAAAGGTTTACTCACTTGAAGGGAGGCTCGCTGCTTTTTTAAGCCCTTCCGCAGTAAGAATACACACCTACCATCTTGTGTTGAGAGCGGTAGTAAACATTCTGTCTCCCAAGCCACAGCTGGAATGCTACGGTCATAAAAACCCTGCTTCAAGAGCAGCCCTTCAGAATAATTTTGCAATTTGCAAAATATCAGGTATACAATGTGTGCCAGAGTTATTTCATTTTTAAGGTAGCTGAGCTCCAGTGCCCTGCCCTGGAAGTACTCCTTATCCCCAAAGGTCACTATCTGATGAAAGATAAGCAATAACCTGACTTGCAAAAAGAGCGACACACCAGACGTTCACGTGTTTTCAAGTCTTGCTGTATCTTTTGATGAAAAAAAGATTCGGTTTATACTTCGGTTTAAAGTATACCCAAAAGGTAAAGCAACATTTTCAGAGATTATTTTACGTTAATTATTGGCAAAGGTGTGCTGAAAGGGAGAACAGGATTACATCTGGGTACTTTTAAATTTTTGAAATTATATTCTATAGAAAACAGTTTAAGCCAAAGTTTTCAAGCTCTCCTGGACAAACATGTGACAAACAGCTTTTTGAGGTAATGTTTTCATTATTTTTAAACTGTGAATGGGGCGCCTGGGTGGCTCAGTTGGTTAAGTGTCTGACTTCGGCTCAGGTCATGATCTTGTGGTCCGTGACTTCGAGCCCCGCATCAGGCTGTGTGCTAACAGCTCAGAGCCTGGAGCCTGCCTCAGATTCTGTGTCTCCCTCTCTCTGTCCCTCCCAACCTGCGCCACCCCCCCCCCCATCTCTCAAAATAAACAAATGTTAAAAAAATAAATAAATAAAATGTGAATGGATCAGTGGGGCACCTGGGTGGCTCAGTCAGTTAAGAGTCCAGCTCTTGATTTGGGCTCAGGTCATGATCTCACAGGCTGTGAGTTCGAGCCCCGCATCAGGCTCTGTGCTGACAGCTGAGCCGCAGCTTGGGATTCTGTCTCCCTCTTTCTCTGCCCCTCCCCCACTTGTGCTCCCTTGCGCTCTCTCTCAAACGAAATAAAAATAAAGTTTAAAATGTGAATGGATCTATGTATGAAACTGACAAGATTCTTGCTTCACATTCAAGACCAGATTGTACTACAGACATACAAGCTTTTGATTCCCTATCTTGCGTGAAAAATAAATTACATATGCGTACACACATCTACACGTAAGAGTACATGGACACACAATTTTTTTCCCATACAGGTTCCGTGTAGTTAATACACGCTTGAAGGGCGCCTGGGTGGCTTAGTCGGTTGAGCGTCCGACTTCGGCTCAGGTCATGATCTCACAGCTCGTGAGTTCGAGCCCCGCGTCGGGCTCTGTGCTGACAGCTCAGAGCCTGGAGCCTGCTTCTGCCTCTGTGTCTCCCTCTCTCTCTGCCCCTAACCCACTCGCATTCTGTCTCTGTCAAAAATAAATAACCATTAAAAAAAAAATACATGCTTGAAGGTACACTTTCTAATCTTAATTAGCAAATAATAAGAACCATTATATAAGGTCACCTGTCCAATAGTTACAAAAACCAGTCTAACCTCCACAAAACTCTGTTAGTGAACACAGAACCAAAGACTGTTTAGTGCGGGCAGGGCACACCTGAAAAGCCGCCTGCGCCCAATCCCCTCACTTTACGGACAGGAAATGGAGGTTGAATCACTTTCCAAGGTCCCAGAGCTGGCCAGCAGCAGGCAGCAGAGCCAGGACATGCCAGTCGAGTAACCACAAACTCCAGGACCGAAGTCAGAAAAGTCACCACGGAAGCCAAGTCACATAACAGAAAACATGGGAATTCCCAAAATGTCAAGTTGACGTGTGTGTGTGCGCGTGTGTGCGCACGTGCTGAAAAATAGCCTGGGTTGGGCCCCTGGCTGGCTAAGTCGGTAAAGCATGCAACTCTGAATCCCAGGATCGTGAGTTTGAGCCCCACGCTGGGCGTGGAGCCCACTTAAGAAAAAAAAAATGCCCTGGGTAAACCCAGAAGAAGAAAGAATGCAAGTCATGGAGCAGCATTGTTTCTGTTGCTAAAATAAAAGGAAAATGAAGTATCATCAAAGAAAACAGTCTCTCGAGAGGGAAGAAGGAAGTGTAAGAAGACGTGCTTCTCAATGTGAAAAATGTATCAGAAAGACAAACAACTGTGTGGAATACTTACATGCCTGTATTGTAAGACCTGCCTCTAGATTTTAAGCCAATTCTGACCTTTTCGAACACGTTATATGCAGGTCTGTTTATGCCAGAATTGCCTGTAGGAATGAATGATCTCCAACATTCCCCAGACATTTCCAATGGATTTGCACTGTCTGGTTCCCTTTTTTAATCCCCAGGTAACTTTAGTTCTATGGATGTACAATGTCACTTGGGGGTTAAAGAGCTTAAACTTTGCCCAACTACAATAAAATACTCTCAACTTAGTACTCTGCCCTAAAATGATGAAAACCAGCACATCTCCAAATCATAAAAGCAGACTTTACCTTTCTAATGCTTCGTTCTGAGATGACAACATAACGGGACCTATGTGTTAACAAGCATCTAAGGTTAAATTCCTTGGCAAAGATCTCCAAGAATTACATATATTACTACTTAAGGAAGTATTCTGTCCTCGAACGTACAACGCAAAAGGACACATAGGAAAGTAATAGAGCAAAATGTTAACAATTACAGAATTCAAGCGGTGGTAATATTCACTGTACAATTCTCTCAACTTTCTCTATGTTTGCAAATTCTCCTAATAAAAAGTTGGGGGGAAATGACAGATGGACACACACAAAGTCAAATTCACACAAACAGAAAAGTGGCCGCCGGGGGGGGGGGGGGGGGGGGGAGGGGGGGGAGGAGGAGGGGTTGGTAAAAACTGTTGTTACAGATGAGTAATCTCTGAGGGTCCAACGTGAAACACTATACTGTGTAACTGAAATTTGCTGATAGAGTAAAACTTAAATATTCTCTGACACACACACAGGATAAACAGTGAAGTGACAGGTGTTCTTTTGTTCTTAATTTTTTTTTTGTGTGTGGTTTTATTTATTCTTCGAGAGGGCGAAAGCAAGGAGGGGAGGGGCAGAGAGAAAAGGAGACAGAAACCCAAGCAGGCTCTGTGCTGTCGGGGTGGAGCCCCAAGTGGGGCTCTGACTCACAAGCCGTGAGACTGAGTCGGATGTTCAACCGACTGAGCCACCCAGGGCTCCCTTTTTTTTGAGAGAGAGAGAGAGAGAGAGAGAGAGAGAGAGAGAGAGAGAGAGAGAGAAAGCAGGGAAGGGGCGGCATACGGTCTTCGTTAACTGGACGGGGACATTCCTTTCCCCAGTGCACGCATCCATCACACCAAATCACCACAATGTACACTAACTATCCTTCCATTTTATATGTCAACTACACCTCCAAAAGGTGACATTTTTACAACTACCACATCTTTGGGGCGCCTGGGTGGTTCAGGTGGTTAAGTGTCCGACTTCGGCTCAGGTCATGATCTCGCGGTTCGTGGGTTTGAGCCCCGCGTCGGGCTCTGTGCTGACAGATCAGTCTGGAGCCTGCTCCGGATTCTGTGTCTCCCTCTCTCTCTCTCTGCCCCTCCCCTGCTTGCGCTCTCTCTCAAAAATAAACATTTTTTTAATTAAAAAAAAAAAAACGTGCTCTTTATTAAGTGAAAATAAAGAGCAAAATCAAATTTTAACTTTTTTTAGAGTAAACTGGAGGTGCCCACAAAACCAACCGTCAATTTTAAGCTAATTCAAAATGCAATACTAGCATGCTATGTATTGCTTTAAAGCCACAGCAAACCTAAAGTTCATAATACAAGCTTTTTCTAAGTGGTTCAAAGGTACCAAATACGCAAGACACATTTTAATGCAGTCAACTCTCATGAAAATAAGGAATAAATATTTATAAAGTCCAAGTGGTACCTTACATTACATAATAAGCAAGTCTCAAGAATTTAACCAAATGACCAATTACTTTTGGGAGATGTGAGCAAATGTGAAATAACCGAAAAACTAAGATTTAAAACAAATTCTTAATAAATTTTTCCTTTACATGGACTTTTTTCTATAAGTCATTATATCCAAGTTAAATACACTTTGATAACTGACAATTATTGATAATGTATAAACCCCTAAAGTTTAAAATTAAATGGAATGCTTTATAGTAAGAGGCATGATTTTTATATAAACGATAAAAATCTGTACAAAAAAACGCTACCAGGGTGCCTGGGTAGCTCTGTAGTTAAGCGTCTGACTTCAGCTCAGGTCATGATTTCATGGTTCGTGGGTTCAAGCCCCACATCCGGCTCTGAGCTAACAGCTCAGAGCCTGGAGCCTGCTTCAGTTCAGATTCTGTGTCTCTTTCTCTCTCTGCCCCTCCCCACCCTGTGTTTTCTCTCCATGCCCCCCGCCCCCGCCTCAAAAATAAATAAATAAACATTTTTTAAAAATCATGCTACCAAAAATAAAACCATACTCATTCATGAGCTTCCGCTAAGGTAACCCAAGAATTTTCAGTAGGAATAAACCATTTAGAAAACACACTTACAAATACTACACACTAGACACATCTGTTTATAACATTTTTGAAGGGTTCTACTGGAACATTTAAGAAAGTGTAAGGAAGCTGTCCAGAATTCGATGTAGTCAATTAAAAAGTGCTCTATTCAGCCTCCCACACCATGGGCACAGTACTTCCTTTTTATGGACTAAAGTGAAATCGTTCACACTGAAAGGTTCCTAATCAGTTTAATTCAGAGAGTAATTGGATCTGAGTTTTCTAAGAGACCACAGAGGTCATCCAGCAGGTCCTATCTTCCTTCTAATTTGAGAACCTCCTACGGTATCCTGACAGATGGGCCACCCTCTTCCACCCAAATACACCGAGTGATGGCAAGTCCCAGCTCCATTAGGGAGCACATTCCATTGTTAAAACACCAACTGATAGATGACAACTCCTTCCAGGGACTTGAAACCAGTCATCCTCAAAATTCCACTAATTAAGTTAGTCTTTCTGCCCTTATCAACAGACACCCTACGCCGCTCTCCCTCCCAACCGCCCTTACAAACAATAGATGTCCAATGTCATGGCTCTTCCCCTGTTCTCTCTCTCTCTTTTAGTTTATCTGCACAATGTTGCCAGAAGCACCCTTGTAAAATAGAACGGACGAACAAAACCAGATTGTGTCTTTCACTAAAAATCAAATCCACACACACAGAAGAGAGTCCTAGGATTTCAGTCTGTGCCTCAGTGGGCTACGAGGGCAGTGCCCTTGGTAACCACGCCCCCCCCCCCTCCAGAGTCAACGAGGTTACAGGCCCTCATCTGTTTGGTGCCACAAAGTCTGGGAAGCGTTGGGGGAGGGACCCACTAGGGAAGGCAGAATGGAACCTCGTTCCACAGCCCACACACATGTGCAAATTACACACTGCTCCCATTTCACCCAACCAGGAGTCCTGACGACCGATCGTGGGGAAGACGAGCAAGTTTGCTGCTGAAAAAAGACAAAATGGCCTAAAATAGAAGCCAAAGAGTTCCGTTTGAACACAGAGGGGAAATCCTACTGCCCCGCTCAGGAATCACACACACACCTTCAGCGCCATTTAAAATGCATGCAATGACGGAGGCCAGAGGGCTATACTCCTAAGAAACAGAAGCCGTCTGTTTGCAAATTAGGTTTCTATGAGTATTCTTCAGCGCACACACAAAACATGTTCTGTTCTACCTTTCTGGAAACGTGAGACTCTACAGAAACGTCTTTAGGTTTTCCACCACTAATACAGAAGGAGATAGAGCTTTTCCAGCTTTCTCCTAATTCTACTAGAAGAAAAACAACTTAAGTAAATGAAAACTGGTAACTGGCACGCGGTATCGGGGAGACTGCACGGCGGGGTCACTACCGTAGCAAACGGGCCCACGCGTGCCCCTCCAACCGGGCCAGCAGCCACCTCCCCAGCTGTCCATTGCCACCTGGGATGCACATCGCCGTGCTGCCCGGTGAAACCGCGTTTTAAAGGAACACTGAACATGTTGCTTTTAGCTAAAATTTTCGCTTTCTCCAGGTAGGCAACTGGGGCACCTGGTGGCTCAGTCAGTGGAGCGTTTGGCTCTTGATTTCAGTTTAGGTCGTGATCTTGCAGTTTGTGAAATCGAGCCCAGCATCGAGGCTCTGCTCTGACACCACGGAGGTTGCCTGGGATTCTCCCTCCCTCTCTCTGCCCCTCCCCTGCTCTCTCTCTCTCTCTCTCCCAAAATTAATAGGTAAACATTTAAAATAATAGTAATAAAAAATAAAGGTAGGCAACTAACCTAAATATCCTTAAGACCCTTGTCAGGGATGCGTTTTGCAGGCCCAACAAAGCTCACCCACAGCCCAGAAGCAGCCAGAAGCCCACCAGTTTGCAACCTCTGATTCAAATGATAAACACAAACAGGAAGATTTTAAATCCTGAAAGGTGTTTTAAAAGAAAGCAATCAGCAGTCCCAACTCTCTGACCTCAGAGAGCTAAATCCTGGGTCTCCAGGGACGTATGGCTCCATACAACCAACCGGCCCAGATGACCAGATGTACACGCAGGATTCTGGACGGGGCCATTTATACCGAAGAGGAGTTGGAACGGGACATACAGGCCACGGCAGCCCCCTTCCTGGGGAGCGAGGAATCCTTTCTCCGGGAATCTTGATCTACAGTCCAGCAGCCTCCGGACCCATATCTGCCCTGGGAAGTTCACTACTGTACAGGCTGCCCGCCCGTTTTCCCCCAGCTCCTAAGTTTCCTTCTATTCACTGGCCCTAGTGTCTCACTGCCCCTGCTCGCTGCACACATGGCTCACTCTCAAGGGCAATATTATGCTCCCCACTAAACAATATTTTCAGGGCGCCTGGGTCAGTCGGTTGAGCAGCCAACTTTGGCTCAAGTCATGATCTCACGGTTCATGGATTCAAGCCCTGCATCAGTCTCTGTGCTGACAGAACCTGGTTTGGATTCTGTGTCTCTCTCTCTCTGCCCCTCCCTCGCTCACGCTCTGTCTCTGTTTCCCTCTCTCCCAAAAATTAATAAACATTAAAAAATTAAAAAAATGAAAATAAAAAATAAACTTAATATTTTCTATGCTAAATATTCTGTTCCCTTCATCATCATGAATAGGACACTGTTTGTTTTTTTTAAGTTTATTGATTTATTTTGAGAGAGAGAGCATGCAAGCAGGAGAGAGGAGAGAGAATCCTCTCTCAAGCAGACTCTGTGCTGTGAGGGCAGAGCCCGATGCCGGGATCCAGGTCATAAACCACAAGATCATGACCTAAGCTGAAATCAAGAGTCAGATGCTTAACCGACTGAGCCACCCAGGTGCCCAGGACACTATTTCTAAACACTCCTGGTGCACCTGGGTGGCTCAGTCGGTTAAGCATCCAACTCTTGGCTTGGGCCACGCATTGGGCTCTGCATTGACAATGTGGAGCCTACTTGGGATTCTCTCTCTCCCCATCTCTCTGCTGCTCCTTTGTTCACATACACACACACTCTCTCTCTCTAAATTAATTAATTAATTAATTAATTAATTAATTTAAAAAATAAATAAATAGGGGTGTCTGGATGGCACCGGCTCAGGTCATGATCTCGTGGCTTGTGGGTTCGAGCCCCACATCGGGCTCTGTGCTGACAGCTCAGAGCCTGGAGCCTGCTTTGGATTCTATGTCTGCCTCTTTCTCTGCCCCTCCCCACGCCCACACTCTGTCTCTGTCTCTGTCTCTCTCTCTCTCTCAAAAATAAATAAACATTAAATTTTTTTCTAAATAAACAAAATACACACTCCTAACCATTCCTAACCATGATCACTGTTGTCCAGATAGTAACATCTTTCTTAGATCTAAGGTGTAAAAAGGAAGAAAGTGGGAAATGAAAAATCACGAAGCCCTGTGCCCAAATGTTACATGTATTTTCATATTTAATTCCCATAGCAATCTTTTTTGATTTGTATTATCAGCACTACTTTGTACATGGAGAAAATGAAGTTAGGCACAGTCGAGTCATTTGCTGAGGGTCACGAAACAAGCACAACTAGAGAACTCAAACCAAGTCAGTCTGGCACCAAAGAGACAACGATATTGCTAGCCATATGGAAAATGGCATATTTGTGATTTATCGCTATGATAACTAAAGTTATTAACAATTATAATTAAGCCTTTTCTTTCTGTTGACTCAGGGATGTCAACATGTGAAGCAAATGCTCAAAGTCCTGTCTCCACTTTAGGAGCAGAATCCAAATACATTATTTTCAAATCCAGTCGATGTACCTAATATATAAAATCCTGAGTATACACTAAATAGCAGAAATTTTTTTTAAGTGTTTTACATTTTACTTATTTTTGGTAGAGAGAGACAGAGCACGAGTGGGGGAGGGGCAGAGAGAGAAGGAGACACAGAATCCGAAGCAGGGTCCAGGCTCCGAGCTGTCAGCACAGAGCCCGACGTGCGGCTCGAACTCATGGACCGCGAGATCGTGACCTGAGCTGAAGTCTGACGCTTAACTGACTGAGCCACTCAGCCACCCCTAAAATAGCAGGAATCTATATAACACATATATCAACGTCCTTAATCACAATCACATGAGGAAAATGCTCTTATTACCCCCATTTTACAGAAGAAGAAACTGAGGCACCAAACTTAAATAACCTGCCCAAGGTCACGGAGCCAGCAAATGTGAGAGACAGGATTCAAAAAACTCAACAGGCAAACTGTCTCCAAAAAAAAAAAAAAAATCTAAACCTTAGGCTTTTCAAGTAGGTGTATTTCAGTCCTGGCAACTGCACTTCAGTAAAGCATAAATGAAACAGTCTCAAAGGCTAATCAGATATTCCTTTTAAATATTCTAACGTAGGAGCACCGAGGTGGTTCAGTTGATTATGTGTCCGACTCGTGATTTTGGCTCAGGTCATGATCTCACGGTTTATGAGTTCAAGCCCTGCATCAGGCTCTGCGCTAACAGCATGGAGCCTGCTTGGGATTCTCTCTCTCCCTCTCTCTGCCTCTCTCCTCCCCCAGATAAGTAGGTAAGTAAGTAAATAAATAAATACATACATACATACATAAATATTCTAATATAGAAAATATAAAGGTTAGTTAACACAAAAGTTACCAAACATCATCTAAATTCCTAACTTTAAAGCACCAGTTTTTAAAATTCACTTATTTTGAGAGAGTGTACACAAGCAGGAGAGGGACAAAGGGAGGGGGAGAGAGAATCCCAAGCAGGTTCCTCACTGCCAGCACAGAGCCCAACGTGGGGCTCGATCCCACAGACCGCGAGATCAAGACCTGAGCAGAAATCAAGAGTTGGACACTTAACCAATTGAGCCACCCAGATCCCCCCAAATTCCTAACTTTAATAAGTGCTCTAATTGCAAATAAACTCAAAACACTACAAAACTTCCTTTTTATGCAGAAGATAACGTTAAACTTGGCAATTCTGTGAGAGAATAATTCACATTTAAAAACAGCTCCTGGGGCGCCTACGTGGCTCAGCTGCTTAAGCATCGGACTCTGGATTTCGGTTGTGAGTTCGAGCCCCACATCGGGCTCCATGCTGACAGCACAGAGTCTGCTTGGGATTCCCTCTCTCTCTTCCCCTTCCCTGCTCACACGTGCACACATACACTCTCTGCCTTAAAATAAACTTTAAAATAAAAATAGCTACCAAGTAGACAAAGTGGATCTTCAAAATCTCCTCCAGTGCCAACAACTTTCTCATCGTATGACACTGAGTGACTTACACAGTGAGCCGCACTTCACGGCTGAGCTCATCATATAATTCAGGCAGAAAGCGTCTGTTGTGCACTAGACACGGTCTGAGCCGTGGAGCTACATGGCAAGACCGACAAGGGTTCTGACCTCATGGAGCTTCCGCTCCGGTGACAAGAAGGCTCAACAGCAAGCAGGTAAATACACGAGACAGAAAACTATCACGCACGACAAGCACTTTGCAGGGAAATAAAATAGGTGGCCACTTCAGATTGGGTGGACAGAGACGATCTCTCAGAGGCAACACCATGAGTTGAGATCCCAACGGTGTGAAGCGGCACCGGAAGGATGGGACCAGCTGCCTCTGACAGAGCTGGTGCTCGTGTCTGTGAATTTCAGCCAAGTTAAGCATGAACTGTAGACCCTGCCAGCGTGTCCGGGGAAGGACCGGCAACCACTCCAAACACTGCTCTGGGAACTGTTCAGTTTTCTGCTTTAGTACTTATGCTGAAACACCAAGACATCGACTAGTAAAACACCCCAGGCAGAATGGAAGAGCCTTAGCACAACGGGAACCTCCCCTCCCCTCAGTGGCTTCATGTCCAACTTTCCTGAGCTCACCTGATCTTACGACTCCAGCTATGAATTATATACTCCAGATCTGGTCTTCAGCAGGCTAGCCTGTTTCATTGGGAGTTCAAGTGGGTGCTGTATCTATCTGATACGTAAAGAGACGGAACCGAACGCCTGCCAGGCTGCAACTTTGCCACCTAAGTTCCCAGAGAAGATGGGGATACGGAATCCCAGAGAGAGACAGGATCATCCAGTGCATCAAATTAAAGTGTGTTTATAATAAGCCGCTCAGACTGAATGCACCACTGCCCACAGGAAATCCAATTTCCAACCAGAACGTGAGGAATCCACTTTGGCTCTCCCCACCCAGGTCCACACACAAAGAGCGCTTAACAGAGCTCCACGGGAAACAGACCCACGACTGACATACATGAACACCTTCGAGGTGCACAAGTGCCTTGAACTTACCACTGGAAGGAGGGTGAACGACACTTAGTGTTAATCATTCATTCATCCAGAATGAGCTGGCTGAAGAGGTTCCTTTGTAATTCAAGCACAGAGCCCTGGCAAGGGAAACAAAAAGAGGTGATTAGAAACAATTTATTATAATTTGTAATTGGGCTTGATATAAAAAGGGAGCAACTAGGAAAAAAAAACCCAAAAACAACTCAAAAGTGAAGTGGTTAACGATAAAGCAGATAGGAGGGTAGGGGCGCCTGGGTGGCTCAGTCGGTTGAGCGTCCGACTTCAGCTCAGGTCACGATCTCACGGTCTGTGAGTTCGAGCCCCGCGTCGGGCTCTGGGCTGATGGCTCAGAGCCTGGAGCCTGCTTCTGATTCTGTGTCTCCCTCTCTCTCTGCCCCTCCCCCGTTCACGCTCTGTCTCTCTCTGTCTCAAAAATAAATAAATGTTAAAAAAAAAAAAAAAAAAAAGGAGGGTCTTCCCACAACCTGATTGGAGAAGCAGATTTGCTAGAACTCCACATGGCCAAGCCATTTTAGAGATAGATAGATAGATGGAGAGAGGGGAGAAAGAGCAGACAGAAGAAGAAAAATAGACAGATGGACAGACAGATGTATGACCAAATAGCCAGATAAAGCCTACTGTGATCAAACCACAACTCCAGGGCCGGGGGCAGAGTAGTAAAAGAGAAAGGTCTCTGCTCTCACTGATCTTTATTCAAGTAGAAGAAAACATCCAAAACAAATGAACAAACACGAAATATATCTAGAGTGATATGTACAATGCAGACATCTAAACAGGATGAAGTAGCTAATTTAAATTGGAAGGTCAGGAAATGGCTCTCTGAGAAGGCAACTAGGCTGCAATCTCAGTGCTATTTCAAGCTGAGGGAAACAGTCTGCCAGGCAGAGGGACCAGTCAAGACCTTAACAAGAACCAACGTGTCACACACAGTCATCACGGACTGTGGGGCAGAATCCAAATGCAAGTGGGTTGAATCAAAGAATGAGAGTTGAGTTACTTATGAAGCAGGTGGCTTCTGGGTCCTCTCTTACTGTGGAGAATACTACCTTCTTCTGTTGTTTGATGCGCTGCCCAATGATATATTAAAATTCATGGCCCTATTAGTCAACATACCAGAAAGTACTTCTCTTTTCTTTCATTTTTTTAAAATGTTAAATGGATTGCTTTCAGAGAGTGAGGCTTGTCTTCTTACAAGATATTTCACCTCAGCTATGGTCGTAAAATACTACATTATGCTAATAATTGTGTACTGTGAGTTACATCCTTCATAAAGAATGCAGGCTTTGGAGCCAAAAGATTGGGGTTCACCCCCCACGCCCAGCTTCCCCATTACCACCTGAGCAAGCCTAGCCTGGTTATTTCAATTGCCTGAGCCTCTGGTTTCTTCAACTATAAAGTGGAAATATTATCTGCTTTGCAGGGTTATTCTAAGTATTGAATGGGATCATGCACATAAAATACTCAATTAAGGGGCTGAAACATGAAATGCTCAATCGAAGTGACAATAAAGAACTTCCACTGTAAACAGTTGCTACTGGGAACGGTGCAATTATCACAATGATTCAAGCTATAGAAACACACCTCTATGACTGGACACAGGAGAGAGAACAATTTTCATTTATAGGTTCTTTGAATATCTTATGGGTGGACCTCTAAAAACCAGCCCAAACTCTTGCCCTTTACAGGTGAAAATTTAAAGCTAAGAGGTAGGCTGACGTGCCCAAACTGACCTAACTGGTTCAGAGAAAATTTATAGAAATCTGATATATTTGGTCAAGAATGCCTGCCTCATAAGGTAAATCCTATATAAGCCTAACTTTTTTCATTTTCATTTAAGTAATCTCCACGCTCATCATGGGGCTCAAAGTCATGTGATCAGCAGTCACATGCTCTACCGACAGAGCCAGCCAAGCATCCCAAATTCTTAATTCACTGTGGAATTAACCCAGTATGGACAAGAAAATATCTTTAAATGGTAAGAACGGAAAATTGAACAAGCTGCAGTGGACTCCATCTAAATAGATTAGACTGACAATTTTTTAAAGCCAAGAACTGTCATATTTTACTGTCATATTTTACTAGATGGTTATTTACTAACCAAGAAACTATAAAATATAATATCTGTCACATTTACATTTTCCCAATGATAATAAGATATTGAGCCTCCAGCACCGATTATGCAAGGAAGCTTTCCATACATTTATTCTGAATACTTTGTCATTTCATGAGTGTGGGTTTTTATTCCCCACGCCTTTGCACTTACTGTGCCCTGTTAGGAATGCTTTCCTGGAAAACTCCTAATTATCCCTCAAGACCCTAAGTGTCTCCTCTTCTGTGAAGCCTTCCCCAACCTTCTACCTTCCTCCCCGAGACATGAGACACTATCACTCCCTCGTTTACCTCGCCACTCCATCTAATTGAGGCAACGGCACTGCAGTGATCTTTCACTCGTCTGCCTCCTTTACCAGATTTTGATTGCTTTCAAAGGGAAAGGTTCATCTTTCCTGATGTCTAGCATAGTGCCTTACACATGGGTGCCCGAGAGACATATGACCGATGGGTCGATGGATGCATCACGCTATTAATACAACACGATTTAATTTTTAAACCAGCCTGCATTTCCGTCACATCACCATGACCTAAATTACATACAAAAGGGTGAGTAGCAGCTTAACCACTCTGATAGTGAATGTCATGTGTCAGCCTGGCTGGGTCATCGTGCACAGTCCTGTGGTCAAACACCAGTCTAGACATTGCCATAAAAGTACTATTTTAGACGTGATTAGCACGAAATCAGTAGACTCTCAGTAAAGCAGATTACCCTCCTTAATGCGGTGGGCCTCATCCTATCAGCTGATGGTCTATCGAGCAAAGCCTGAAGTTTCCTCCAGAAGCAATTCTGCCTCCGGACTGCAACAGAGAAACCCTCCTGCAACCCATTTTCAACAAGTGGATGTTTTGTGAATAGTGTAGATGGGTTCGGGTGCCTGGCTGGCGTAGTCAGAAGAGCAGGTGACTCCACCTTGAGGTTGTGAGTTTGAGCCCCAGAGTGAGTACAGAGATGACTTAAATAAAAACTTAAAAAAAAAATAGCATAGATGGTTTTTAGCTGCTAACTTTAGATGCCACGTTTAGGATGCCACGTTTAGGATGGGGCAGGTACTGCGACAGCTCATGACTGCAGGTCTAACAGGGCCCTTTGTGTATTTAAGTCTATGAGATTCAAGGCAGTGCTAGGTAACCTACGTCTACAATAAAAGTCTAGCAATTTCACGTTTTCGGTTATACAAAGAGTGTGTTGTATCTGTAACAGCACACAGGTACCACGTGTGGACAGAGTCATCAATCAACAGATTTCACCCATGCTCTTTTTGGCATGAACCCCAGCCAGTCCTGGAGCCCCCGAGCCGCCCGCCTGCTTGCCGCCCTGACATCATTTTAATTCAACGCGAGTAGGTTTTGCGTTCTTCTCCCTTGAGTTGTGTGAGGAAAAGCCGTTCGGGTTTCCAGTGCTGCAGATTCTCCCCCCACACCTTCCCTAAGAGCTGAAAGTAACTGGACCCTTGGCCACATCCTCGTTAAAAATAAAGGAAGGCCACACCTGAAGAATGCTACCACGTTAACCAACCTACGAACTTACAGTCAAGCCCTGGGCTGAGTCACAGTGCCCGGTGTTCACAAAACTTGCGCTGCTTCAACCAGAAATTGCTAAAGAAGACAAAGTTACCACCGCTTAACCTGTGCCCTTAAAATGGGCTCCCCTCTCCAACGACGTAAAAACAACGCAGCTGTCACTGAGAAATTTCTAAAATCCACCCCTTCGTCAAACGAAATCCCCTCTGAAACCACCATCTCCCCGAACAAAACAAAACCAAAAAAAAAAAAAAAATGTTTTAACATCTCTGGGTTTAGCCTTGCTATCGGCTAGGCGGCTTATCAATTCAGAGACCCGATGTCTGCGGTAAAACAGGACAGTGGGAAGGTTTCCAGGAGAGAAAAAGGGGCTGGGAACAAGATGTGCAAGTCTATTAACCCGTCACAGGAGCCAGGTCTGTGCCATCTGCCTGCCCCCCCCCCCCCCCAGCCCCAGACCTCCGCTCACAGGTAGACAGACTGTTGTCCCAGTCTCTCCGCCCACAGAGACTTCAGAGACATGACGAACAAACCACTGTGTGGCTCTCACTCCGGGGCAGTAGGTGAGACCGGACGTCGTAAGCCTTCATTCCATGACAACTCCCCCCACCTCCCGGCCACGCTGACATTAGCACACTGTTCCTGCACAAAGAACTAATGGAATCAGATGCTGCTCTTAACAGAAAGAGACAGGACAGTCGCCCAGCAGACTAGAGAATGTTCGAGAATCCATCATTTCTGACAAAGGGAGGACTAATTAAAATGAAAAAAGAAGTTTCGGGCTATCCTCCCCAAATGACAGACTTCTGCACACACGCAGCGTACGTTTACTGCTTATTATGAACCAAGTTACGAAAAGGTCCTGGTTATTTATAAAACGGCTCATGTGAAACACCAAAAACAAAAACAAAAACAAAAAAATCAATGGACAGCTGGAAGGACAGGATGTGCCCACTTGGGCCACTGTATCTCCTAGACTGGTTTCTGTTTAGAATAATCCTTCCCGAGGATTCCCAAAAAGCTTATGTGTCCGGGGAAAAAAATTAAGGATGCAAAAGTTGACTCGAGTGCCTGACATGCAGGGCATTTATTAAGTTGGTTATTTCAGTTCAAGGAGTATTTGTTGATCATCTACTGTGTTCCAGGAACTATGCTAAGCGTTGGGAATATGATGTTGACTGGGAGCCTCACATTCTTGCACAGCCTATAACCAAGTAAGTCAGAAGCCACAAAACACTGTGGGGACAGCATGGTCCAGAGGGGTAAGGTAGTGGGGAAGCACACAGGAGTGGTCCTGTGTCCAGCCTTCAAGACAGATCCAAATCCGGGGCGCCTGGGTGGCTCAGTCGGTTAAGCGTCTGACTTTGGCTCAGGTCACGATCTCAGAGTTTGTAGGTTCGAACCCCGCGTCGGGCTCTGTGCCGACAGCTGGGAGCCTGGAGCCTGCTTCGGATTCTGCGTCTCCCTCTCTGCCGCTCCCCTGCTAATGCTCTGTCTCTCTCAAGAAATAAACATTTAAAAAAAGACAGATCTAAATTCAGTAATATATGCCCACATCATAAAAATTACCTATATTCAGTGTCCCTGGTACGGCGACATGGGATCTTTCTCCACTAGGATTCCACAGATGTTTTAAAACATGTGTACGTATTCTTTGACGCTCCTGCTACAGGGCGGGGTGGGGCGACCAGTCTAAGCCCCCTCCCCTTGAATCTACTTCAACCTACTAAGAATACAGCAGAGTTGACACTACGGGATTTCCAAGGCCAGGTCAGAAGAGGCCATCAATTTCCATCTGGTTTTCCTGGAGCCCTTGACCTGAAGCCCTGGCGGAGCATGTATCTGGCATCGTATTTGGGTTCCTTGATCCCTATATTTACCTGACACTTATCACCATATTTTCCGACACATGCAAGGACACTGAGGATCCTATTCTGACCCTTTGCCAAGACAAAAGACGATGATTTCAGTGTTGGTGTCTTAAATAACCACTGAGTGACTATGAGGGAAAATGAGTGAAGGAAGAAGGAAGGAATGAGCAAACGGTAGTGTAAGTGATTTTGACATTCAGTGGCAGGTGATTCAAGAATGCTTGGGTTTAAACAACCTGTGCAAAGATTTGTTCCCACATGCTCTAATACTACAGACTGCCACACAGGCTCCTGTAGACATTTAGGTCCCACTGCAGATGACTAAAATATTTCATCTTCCTGGGGCGCCTGGGTGTCCCAGTCAGCTAAGCCTCTGACCCTTGATTTCAGCTCAGGTCATGATCTCATGGTTCCTGAGTTGGAGCCTCCCGGCGGGCTCCCCACTGACAAAGCTGAGGCTGCTTGGGATATGCTATCTCTCTCTCTCAAAATAAATAAATTAAATAAATAAAACATTTCATCTGCCTAAACTTCCCAAAGATGCCCAGATACAGAGCACAAGCTAGTGTCTCAACGGACAAAGAAACATCTTCTTACGGGCCCCCTCCCTGGAGACCTCCAGGAAACAATGAGTTCAAAATCACGAGCTCGACCGAGAAAGTCTGTGCTGTAGAACCCACCAACAGAGCATCAGCTCTGCCCCAAGCAAGGCTCATTCCAAGACTGCTTTAACTGTTACATCTCACAGATTCGTCCCAAGGCTGGGGGTGTTGGTCAGGGCATGAAACACTACTTCAGATGCTATTTTTATAGCAACATAACACACAGCATTTAATGTCACCAGCCACACTTGACACTTGAAGAGGCCATGTTGTTTTCACCTAAGCTTCTGTCCAAAGTCAAACACTGTGGAAAGCGAACGCCTGTGGCTACGCACCTTGCCCTCAAAGTGGGTACTTTTACTTCTGAAATTAAAGAACGTGTAGGTTTTGTAGCAGGTTCTCCTTGAGACGCCCTTCCCAGACGTGCTAATGTCCTCCCACTGACAGACAACGCAAGTGGGATAAAAAGGTAGCAGCCCCCAGAGAAGCAAGGCTCTTGTGGGCCCTGTGGCAATGGTATGGAAACCAGAGATACGGTTGGGAACAATGGTAACAAATACAAACCTGACGGCCACAGCACAGATCGTGGTGTCTTTCTGGAAGGTGAGAGAAACGCTTGGCAGGGCACCGTTTTGGTTTTGGATTCATCAGCTACTTGCACAGAAAGGAGCCTATGTTGGCATGCCGGTGGGCCAAGAGCTATTGCTGCTTCATCCTAGGTTATGGGGCAAATCAAAACGACCCAAGGAGCAAACCGACACCAGGAACTTTTTAAACAAAGCAAATCCTAGAATCCATAGAAACTCAACCTCCAGGTTCACGCCAGACACATCTGAAACCTCCAGCTGTGTACTGACTGACATAGTCCATTTTACATTTAGGAACATTTAGGTCCCTATTGACAGCAAGGTGCTGTGCCGGGCACTGTGAATGCATGATGTGCGAACGAATCGGGCACAGCACCACTTATCAAAGGGCCTAGGGCTAGTAGAAGAAAAGACAATAAAGACATTATAAAGTATATAAAGACGCAAGACAAACCGGCCATCTGGGAGGAGAGAAGACGGTGCTGTGAAAAAGAATGCCGGAACCTTCCCCTGGTTTTCAAAACACAAACAAAACAAAAAAACACCAAAAAAAAAAAAAAAAAATCCATTAAATCCACCCAAAGCAGACATTTTCAGCAGCAAAGCCACCAACATCATCAACCCCCCAACCAGAGGGGGATGCAGTTTGGATACAGCTTAAAAGGAGAAGAAAACAAAACACAACTACAAGAGAACATCAACCTCTACAATGAAACAAACCACAGAACTTTTTAAAAAGGATTGGAGGATGCCGGGAATCTATTTCCAGAGATAAAAGGTGGATTCTACAGCCGCAGACAAGAGCAGGTTGGGATCAAGAAAGATGGCCCGGGGTGACTCCCTCCAGAACCGGGCTGGGAGTTTGGACGAGGACAACGCAAGGCCAGGCCGGGCAGAACAGGGCAGCCTTGCTGGTGGACCTGGCCTTGAGGAATCGTCCGACACGTACGTGAGGAAGCAGGGAGGCCCTGCATTCTCGTGAGAAGAGGAAGACAGCACAGATGAAGGAGAGACCAGGACCTGAGGCCCGGACGGCATGGACAAGCATCGAGTCGAGCGTGATACAGTGCAGGGGGAAGTGAGTGAGTACAGAGAAGCAGATCAGGACACCCCGTGACAGACACCCCTCAAGTCCGAGCTGTCACTTGGGCTTCAGTCGTAAGACGACTTGGGAGAGAAGTCATAGGCCAGCGGCCAGTCAGTCCCTCTGGCTGACACCAGACCAGCACCATCCACCTGTCCTGAATGAGCATTAACATCAAGGGGCTCATATGATGAAAATAAACCGGAAATCCCAGAGTATGTTTGCAAAATAGAAAAGAGCTCAGTCCCAAGAACGCCGGAGTACGGGGCAACGAGTTCAGAACAAAGCCCGGACCTGCCCCTCGGTCATACACCCACCTCTCTAAACCTGACTTCCCTCCACGTGAAATGGAAAGGATTGCACCCACCTTTCCCGGACTGTCGTGAAAACAAAATGAGAAAACATCTTTAAATTACCTGACATAGGGCCTGGTCCAAGTTCAGAAAGGTTAAACAATGTTAGTTCTCTCTTCTTGTCCTGGTTTCTGTAAAGCAGAAATAAATGCAGGCTTTCTTCCACAGGGAACAGCCCTAATAAAAACTCGGTATTATTTTTAACTAGCGCAAGGCTAGCAAGATGACTCAGTAATGCCAAGGCCAGGCCTGAATGTCCGTTACTAACAAACACCGTAAAACATTTTTCAAAAAATATTTCTCTAGGAACTGCGTGTGAGTAGGTAGCTAAGTTTTAAGTTGAAAAGAAAATGTGAATTGAGACACTTGCACAGTTAGACCCAAAAACCGTTGTGCTTCCTGATCTATCGTAATATTCTGATACTGTTTCCATAGTCTAAAATAATAGTAATTAAATTAATTAGGGCATTGAGGCCCTTCCCAATCACAGACAAGCAAGGGAGCCTTCTGAAGGGGCAGGTTATGGACCACAGGGCTATTTCTGAGTTTAGTGTTAAGACTAAGCCTATACGATTGTGGTTTTTCTTTTTTAACTTTTTTTTTTTTTTTTAAGAAATCTCTACACCCAACGCAGGGCTCAAACCCACGATCCCGAAATCAAGAGTCACATGGTCCAGCAACTGAGCCAGCCAGGCGCCCCAGGATTGCTATTCTTTAAAAACAAATGATCTAGGGGCGCCTGGGTGGCGCAGTCGGTTAAGCGTCCGACTTCAGCCAGGTCACGATCTCGCGGTCCGTGAGTTCGAGCCCCGCGTCAGGCTCTGGGCTGATGGCTCGGAGCCTGGAGCCTGTTTCCGATTCTGTGTCTCCCTCTCTCTCTGCCCCTCCCCCGTTCATGCTCTGTCTCTCTCTGTCCCAAAAAAAAAAAAAAAAAGTTAAAAAAAAAAAAAAAAAAAAAAAAAAAAAAAAAAAAAAAAAAAACAAATGATCTATCATGAAGAAAGGGACTCGGCATGCTTTCGGAGTTTGTAGAATTAACCGCCACCTGTGCTCTGAGCCCCATGTACTAAGGGAATTGTTAAGAAATCAGCATACGTTATGGCAAATGTATTAAATGTGAACTCTGTGTGTGCAAAATTAAAAAAGAGTTTGGGGGGATTTCAAATACCCAGTAGTTGGACGTGACTGAAGGCGTTGCCACATTATGTCTTCCGGACTTTGCTCTCCCTGCGGCAGTCCATTCAGCATTCAACCTCCACCCTCTCTCGGGCCCGAATCAGAGTCCGCACCAACTAGCCTCCAATTACTTACTACATCTAACCTCTCTGTACATCCCTAAACAACCGTAACCACAGAACTTCCCTATGCTGACAGTATTTCAGACCTTTCATTGTAATTACTTCAGCATGGAATTAGCAGCATATTTCCCAAGGGTATTTTATTGCCTATTTCATGAGGATGAAAAACGAAAACTTCAGTGGGAAAGTGGCTGCAAATGGAGAGGAGGTGGGGAAGGACGGCGACAAACGCAGGTCAGGGCCCAGAGCGAAGGCGCCACCTCCTTCAGCCTCTTAAGCCCCCTCCAACCAGCCACTATTAATAACTCCTGCACCCCACTGTCCTTGCCCGGAGCTGCTCTGAGATCTGATTCTCTCTCACCATTCCACCAGCCTCCCCTCCACCCTCGAACCCGCCCCCCACCAAGGCCCTGGTCATGAGGTAAACACTGGGGACCCCATCCCCAGCTCTACAGGCAACTCTCAGAGAATCTACTAGTTTGAATAGTACTGGGATTTGCTCTCAAGTCAGAAGTACATCAATCACAGTTTAGGAACTAGCCACATCTTTGTCCCTTAGGAAGAACTTAATAAACATATAAGGAAAAGGCTTGTTGATAATAATTTGAAAAGCTATTATTGGCCAAAAAAAATATTATCTTCAAAAGAGAGAACATTAATAAAGTTATCCCTACATTAACATGTAATATGTTTCGGGGTGCCTGGGTGGCTCAGTCAGTTGAGCGTCCGACTTCAGCTCAGGTCGTGATCTCACCACTTGTGGGTTCGAGCCCCACGTCAGGCTTTGGGTTGACAGCTCAGAGCCTGGACCCTGCTTCAGATTCTGTGTCTCCTTCTCTCTCTCTCTGCCCCTCCCCTGCTCACACTCTCCTCTCTCAAAAAATGAATAAACGCTAAAAAAATTAATAAAAACATAAAAAAATAAACTTTAAAAAAGCATAACATGTTTAAACCTTAAGCAGATATTTTAAAGTCACAGCACACTACACTCTTGCAAAAGACGAACATGCGAAGTAAATTACCTCTGATATGGACAGGAGCTCAGGACTAAGTCTGTTGTTAGTAAATGTCTTTGGTTGGAATCCCTGTACCCACATCAACAAATCAACAATAATATCAGCTGTTGATCCAGCATGGATCAGGAGGATTTATGTAGGACCTGGTATAATAAAGGCATCATCAGTATGGGATCGTACTTGCTGTGGGCGTTCTCCCGCACCCCAAATCCAGCATCTTGGTTCTAGGGTAGATCAGGTCTCTTTCTCCACCCAGATTCACACTGCATTTTCCACCTCCCAGACTCAAAGGGATTTTGTGGGGATTACTGATGTCTGAAAGATCTTTCATCTTTGGGGATGAAAGGGGCTAATGAGTATTTGTTGGGAAGCACTCCCACTCTGCCCTACGGGAAGTCTCAGCATTCTCTTCTAAGGAAGGGTGTCTGCTGCAGGCAGGAAAACGCTACGTTTGAAGAGGGAAGGAGGACAGACTTTTCATTAAGGGGACGTGGGGTAGCTCGCTGCTCCCCAGAGACCAGAGGCCCTTCAGTTCTAATTCTTCCTCAGCTGCCACGGTGGGTGCGACCTTGAGCCTCACCTTCTGTCTGTAAATCCAGGTTAAGCACACAGAGCCCCTCTGAGGAGCAGGGCTTACAATCAGAGGAAGTCAACTGAAGTGGAAATATATGTACATATTATTGTACTTCTATAAGCTCGGGCTTGGCTATAGTCTCAGGCCGTTCTATCACAGCACTTGGTCCATAAGAAACCAGGACAGGACCAGGGACAACTACAAATGGATAATAACGCCATCTCCTACAGGGTTTTCGTACGGTCCTCTAACTTATAAACTTTGCCAGATTTTAGGCATGATAAATACCTACTTAGAAGTGGTATCTAAAAGAAGACCGATTTGGGGCGCCTGGGTGGCTCAGTCGGTTAAGTGTCCGACTCTTGGCTTCGGCTCAGGTCGTGGGATGGAGTCCTGCATCCGGCTCTGTGTGCTAACAGCGTGCAGCTTGCTTGAGATCCTCTCTCCCTCCCTCCCTCTCTCCCTCTCTCCCTCTCTCAAAATTAACAAATGAACTTGAAAAGAATAAAAAAAAAACAAAAGAAAACTGATTTAGGCCCTAATAAGAAACAAGGATTTTAATTCTCACGATAGACCATTGTGTCTCTAGGAACATTTTCATCTGTCACAAAATCTAAGTAAGAAATGCTCCCTACAGAACTGCTTCCAAGTGTGTTCTCTATTTGATTCCTTCACTTCCCCACCCCTGTCAATTCCCGCCCCCCCCCCAACCCCCCCCCCCCCCACACACACACACACACCTCCACCCATCTCCACCATGTTCCTCAGCCCGAGCTTGGTCCGCCTCTTTCTGCCTTCAACATTCTCCTTCTGGGCGGCCTCATGGCTCTCACCACTGCTCAGGACAGCCACGGCCCCGGCTCCAGGGTAAATGGCTCTTTCAGACCTACCGGATGGGCCACCTCAAAATCAAGAAGACCCAAACTAGGGGCACCTGGGTGGCTCAGTTGGTTGAGCACTGACTTTGGCTCAGGTCACCATCTCACGGTTCATGAGTTCAAGCCCTGTGTTGGGCTCTCTCTGTCAGCACAGAGCCTGCTTCAGATCCTCTGGTCCCCTCCTCTCTCTGGCCCTCTCCCTCTCTCTCACAAAAATAAGTCTTAAAAATATATAAAAAATAAAATTAAAGAAAAATGAAAAGGAGACTCAAACTAAAATTATTATGCCCAACCCGATCCTGCCCCCCAATACCAGTTCTAGGTTCCCGAACCGGGACCCCGGGCCCCGATCCGGCCAGTCTCGCAAGACAGAAGCCCATCAATTATCCCAGGGTGGCCGCTGTCTGCTCTCCAAATCCAGCTCTCAGTAAATCTTCTGGCTCCTCCCTCAATGTCTCCCTCACAGGTGCCTCCCTGCCCTTCGGCAGCCTGCACCAGCTGACCTTGGCCCTGCCTCTACTGTTACCTGCTGTCCTTCTTCTGGTCCTTCCTCTGTCCACAAATCTCTCCTCCACACACGAGTCAGAGGAAAATTCTAAAGCACGAGTCTGCTCCTATCATGTTCTGGTCCGAAACCTTCGAGTATGATTACAAGCTCCTGATGATTACAAGTCCCAAACTTCTTTTCGTGGCATAGAAAACTCCACTGACCCTTCCAGCCCCTGTCCTACCGGCCCCCAGGGGGGGCCCCTGCAGCCCACAGCATATTGTGTACCGAACTGCCTCTGTCTCCCCTCCCGACTAAAACGCCCCCTCCCTCGGCTTTAACAGCAAATCGCTCTTCATTCTCAAGACAAACTTCCGTGGTTCTTCTGAGACATCTTCCCTAACATCATATACGAGGGACAATACACTTCCATTTTCAGATGCATCACTGCTCCGTAGTCAAATCTCCTTCAGAGCCCTTACTACCCTGCGCAGAAACTCTTGTTCACATGCCCACCTGTTTTTCGAGGGCACAGACTCTGTTCTGTGAGTCTTTCTCCAACATTCTTAACAGGGGGCCTGGACAAGTCTGTATGAGCAATGAGTGCCCAATACACGAATGACAGACAGATACATGTTCTGGAATACCGCAGTTTAAGCGAATGAACCCACCTGAAAATGCTGCTTCCACTTTCTTCCTGTCCTCCAGAAAACCAAAGTTATTTCAGGTACAAGAGTCTATACATTTCGATGAAGCCTGCGTAGGGACATGCCCCAAAGCTGTCTGGAAAGCCGAAGTGCACCTATTCATTTCTATAATGTGCAAACACACTTTCAGAAACTCTTTCTGGGCACCTGGGTAGCTCGGTCGGTTAAGCGTCCGACTTCGGCTCAGGTCATGATCTCACCCGTCAGAGTTCAAGCCCCACGTCGGGCTCTGCGCTGACAGCTCAGAGCCTGGAGCCTGCTTCGGATTCTGTCTCCTGTTCTCTGCCCCTCCCCTGCTCACACTCTGTCTCTCTCTCTCAAAAAGAATAAATAAACGTTAGAAAATAATTTTTAAAAAATTTTTTTAATGTTTTTTATGCGTTCAAAGCCCGAGCTGAACCACAGGCTTGGCAGTAAAGACACGTTTAAATAAAGGCGCTTTCTTGGGAAGCACCCCAGGGCATTCATCGTCCCGCCATAAATTTCCCTTTAAAAGACTAAGAATTAATTTACCTCATGTTTTTAAGCAACTTTACCCTAGGTTATTTATCATTTCCCCATTTAACTCATCATAAAGAAATTCCTGAGAAACGGCCTTAAAGATACGAAGGATATGCTTGCCAGAAATATTTCTTAATGAAACGGACCACATAGTGTAGGATTTTTTTTTTTTTTTTAAATAACCAAATTACCCAAACTTCAGCTTTAAAAAGACACAGCTGTCCAGGGAGCACACTGCAGTTGGTACGTCGGATGGCAAAATCCGGCGCCGTTGAAAAACAAAGATATTTCTTCAACATCCCATGACTTCAATCGTCTTAATCGTGGGAAACTACATAAGGACTCAAAACTGTGGACGAAGCAAATCATCTGAACTTGTTCTCATTTTTCTTATATGTTTCATATATATTATAGACACGTGTATCTTATTTATTCTAGCGGCTGTACACGAGTGCTACAATGTAGGCTTTCTCTTCTCTACTGAAATCACCACGAACGACCACACAGGCCATCAACTTCTTTCATGCTCCTGCAGTGTAATTCCTGCAGAAGTCTATTTCTTCTTTCCTTTTGGTGTCTAACAAAACAGGTGTGGATAACTACACTTTACCAAGATTATATGCAAACACACGCTGCTTTCTAGACTTTCCCAAGTTTCCCCAAAGGTGTGTTATTTCCTTCCAGTGACTGGAGCTCTAGACATTCTCGGGCTGAACTTGATCAAACAATGGGAAACCAGGCTCTCATGTTTACTAACCGCTATGGGTGGCTCTAAAGGATTATAAGACACCAGGCGGGTTCTTCTCACTCACAGAATTTCTTGAAGAAGCAAACAGAACCAGAATAGGGCAGCCTGCAGTTTAGAAGTCTAGAGGGGGGGAGGGAAGGGGGAGAGGAAGGGGGGAGGGGGGGGGGGGGGAGGGGAGGGGGGGGGGGGGAGGGGGGGAGAGAGAAAGAAAGAAAGAAAGAAAGAAAGAAAGAAAGAAAGAAAGAAAGAAGGAAGGAAGGAAGGAAGGAAGGAAGGAAGGAAGGAAGAAAGAACTCTCTGAGGGACGGGCAGTCCTGGATTTAAATCTGCCTCCATCTGTCTTACTCGGGGCTGAGACAACGACCCACCTCACGGGGCTGCGGTGATTAGATGGTTAAGGTGTGTTAAGCACCCGGTACAGATCTTTCTCCTCCCAGCTCCAGGCTGCCTACCTGCCACTTCTACCTGATGGTCTGAGGGCAATGGAAAGACAACCCTCCCTCACCCCCAGTCCACCTCCAAGGCCCGCTGACTGTTCCTCCTCAGTATCTGGCCAGGGGCACCCAGTTCTCTCCATTTCTCGGGCTGCCACCCAGCCAACATCACCATCACTCTCCTAGACTAATGCAACAGCATCTCAACTGTTTCCCCAAAGCCCCTTTTAAGACCCCCTTTGGAGCCGGGGTCCCTGGATGGTTCAGTCAGTTAAGCATCCGACCTTGGCTCAAGTCACGATCTCACGGCTCAGGAGTTCAAGCCCCACACTGGGCTCTGTGCTGACAGCTTGGAGCCTGGAGCCTACTTCGGATTCTGTGTCTCCCTCTCTCTCTCTCCGCCCCTCCCCAGCTCGTGCTCGCTAGCTCTCTCGCTCTCTCTCAAAAACAAACGTTCAAAAAAATAAAGTAAAATCCCTTTGGAATCTTCCCAATACTCTTGAATACCAGGATCTTAGTATGATATACAAAGTCTTGCACGGTCAACTCTTACCCACCCCTCTGGCCTCCCGTCTGCATTCTCCTCCTCCCTCCTCACACTACAGCCATATTCTCTCCTGCCAGGGGACTTCTGCATATGCTACACCTTTGCTGGAAGTCGAAAATTCTTCTTTCTCCCTGACCCCATTCTAGCCTAATTATTACCTTTCCTCATCCTCAAAGCTAGGTCAGGTCCACTCCTCATAGAATCAAGCGCTTCTTCCTTCAAAGAACTCTTCATGGTTGAGAGAAGCATATTTTTACTGTGTGACTAATCAATGTATTTCTCTCTCTCTTCACTCTAAACTCAAAGCATGGCAAGGAACAAACGAATTTTACCATTATCTTAGGTTGGGTGTTCCTGAAACAGAGCCTAAGGTGAGGACTTGGGTACAGATGGTTCATTTGGGAGGTTACCCCAGGAGGAAGGAGAGAGAGAGAGTAGGGAGAGTGAAACAGGAGAGAAGGAAAACCAGTCCAAGGGCATAGAAGGGAAAACCAGCCCAAGGGCACGTTATCAAGGGCATTACTGTGGGCAACAGGGCATCAATCCCACCAGGAGATGCCACCTGGAAACGTCCCCTGGGGGAAGGAGGCAGAAGCGTGTGTCTCCTGGTTTCTGTCCCCTCCTAGTTTCAGGCCATGACCAGGGGGGTTAACTCTCCCATCTCAACTTGTGTTTGCACACCACATGGCCCCCACGGCACCGGAATGAGGGCAGACAGCAGGTACGAGGCTGTCACCACAAGGCACTTCCGACACCACACTGACTGTCCCTCAAAGAGGTGTCTGAAAATGGAAGCGAGTCATGATGATGTGGCTCAGAGACTGGGCAGCTGCTACTCTGTATGTCCCTGTGCCCGGCACGGGGCCTGATGTACCACAGAACCCCATAAATGGTGGTAGTGGGGGGGAGGAGGGGTTCTCAACATTGCTCTTTTTCAACACAAATATAACTTCTAATAACACTGGTAGAATTTTTTTTTTTTTAATTGGGAAAAGAAAGTTAATTCCAGGGGTACCTGGCTGGCTCAGTCAGAGGAGCCTATGTCTCTGGATCTCAGGGTTGTGAGTCTGAGCTCCACATTGGGTGTAGAGATTACATACATACATACATACATACATACATACATACACACATACATACAAAACAGATAATTCCACTATGATGTCCTGGAAGGTCTCTCCACAGAGGAGCACTGGAAATCGCAACTGCAGGAGAGGGGTTCTGATAACAAAAAGAGCATAAATTTTTACACTGTTACAATGAGACAATGAGAAGAGTAACTACATCTATAGTGTGCCCTTTGTGTATGTAGCTATACTTAACAACTTGAGCGCCATCCCCAAGCATTATTATTTTTTTTTAATTTTTTTTAATGTTCATTTATTTTTGAGACAGAGAGAGCCAAAGCATGAATGGGGGAGGGGCAGAGAGAGAGGGAGACACAGAATCGGAAGCAGGCTCTAGGCTCTGAGCCATCAGCCCAGAGCCCGATGCGGGACTCGAACTCACGGACCATGAGATCGTGACCTGAGCTGAAGTCGGAGGCTTAACTGACTGAGCCACCCAGGCGCCCCCCCAAGCATTATTTTTGCCTCTAGAGCATAAATAAAGATACTTGCGGGATACCAGAAGGTAAAGATTACATTTATGTCCAAAATAATTGGACACCCTGAGGTGAAAACAGCCTCACGGCATTCTCTAAATGATACAGAGTATACATATAGCCCCCTTCCTAATCCTAAAGCATCAGTAAATTCCATAAGGTTATGGATGATCACCAGAAAATACTGAAGTGTTGCAAAATGGGGAGCTTAAATGCAAAGCTCCGTTCCAAACGCTTCAACTTAAGGATTTTATCTGCTTAAGGTTCACCAATTAAACAAAAATTCAGGGAATGTTTCTTGGGCACAAAGACACCGCTAAGGTTATGTGGAGAAAACCAGTAAACGGATTCAGTTCCGGTCATGAAAAGATGACCTAGTACCTGTAGGACAGGAAGATGGACCTAGATACAAATAAAAATGGCAGAGTAAAATAAAGCAAAATGTTACTTAAAACCCAAACTAACTGCCAGGACTTCTGTCTCCTCAAGAGGAAGCATGAGTCGTATCTGTGGAGAGATCAAGCTAGAGACTAATGGAGGGAAGAGAAAGGAAAGACAGAAATGGCGGCCTCTCACATTTTCCATACATGTCAAAGGTGGACAGAGTTCTATGCCTTGGGCAGTTGTTAATGGAGAGGGGGTCTCCAAGAAGGGAAGGAAGCCAGGAAACACCTGCCAAATTGTTGGGTTTTTTTTTTTTTCCCTCCTGGCAAGTCTTAACATAAAGAGAGGCCAGGGGTGCCTGGGTGGCTCAGTCGGTTAAGCGTCTGACTTCAGCTCATGTCATGATCTCACAGTTCGTGAGTTTGAGCCCCACATCGGGCTCTCTGCTGACAGCTCAGAGCCTGGAGCCTGTTTTGGATTCTGTGTCTCCCTCTTTGTGCCTCCCTGTCTTACGCGCGCTCGCTCGCTCTCTCTCTCTCTCTCTCTCTCAAAAATAAACAAACATTTAAAAAAGAGAGACAGAGGTCAAGTTGCATGACAAGAGACTAGAAACTTCAGGCACCTGTGGCAGTGAAATCCCAGCAGTGGGATGGCCAGAGGTCTTTCAGAACTGAGGGGCGTAACCTTCAATATCAAGATGTCACGTTGCTGCGTGTAACCGAGGTAAAAACGAACGTCCTCTGTGCTGAGTTTAGAGCGGGTTCCCCACAACCCAACTGGGTCTCCAGGGCCCTAACACGGCCCTACGGTGCTGTGGCCACATGCAAGAGATCAGCAGGGCCCTTCTGATAACCCCCCGCATCCAGCAGGGTTGGGACGATCGTAAATAGAAAGGCTTATAAAGAACTCATCAAAAAGTTTTTGTGTCGATGTAACAGACACCAGGAATGCAACAACAAAAAAAAAACAATTTCACCAAATATCCTTAAGTTTATCATTAAAACCTGTGCTTGTTTCCCATTTCGGAAATCAAAGTCTAGTACAAAGGATAAAAACTGGACAGAAGAGAAAAACAAAGAAAGGTGGGGCCAGACAGGAAGACACGCTGGAAGTCTGCTGCAGACCCCGAAGCCCACCCTCTGCAGGCTTCCCTCGATGCTCCTTCTCGAGGTCTCACCCCCACACACAGCCCGCTCCACGGGAAGGAGCTGTGCACCGGCAGAACCCTGCATTTCTGCCCACTCGCCAGCCAGGCCTTCCGGGTCTCCCGGGTGACGTGATGTCAGCAAGAGACCACAAGTATCCATCAAATGTGAGGTTAACGAAATGAGAATCCGACAGAAAGGCTCGGGCTTAGAGACGCAAGGCGTCTTCGCAGCAGGGCCGGGGACCGGGGGCCAGGTGGAGAGGGAGGGCAAGAGTGGCAGCGCGGTGGGGAGAGGCCCAGGACCGCTCTGCATGGCTCCTCGCTCTGGGATCCCTTCACAGTGCGGCCCCGCCTTCCAACGTCGAGCGCTGCCCAGCCTCCAGACCCGCATGGAGACTTCCAGCGATGAGCCAAATCCCTGGTCTCCAAATCAACAGTACTGGGTCGGTCCCCAACCAGGCTAGGTATTCACACACAGCGGCAGCATGAGCGGCCGCCAAACTGGCTGAGCACCTGTCCCTGCCCAGATGTGGAACCAACGTTACCGTGCCAGAGAAGACATTGTTCCTCCTGTATGTCGTCATTGTCCTTCAAATATAAATTCACGCCTGAAAGCATAAAAAGGAAGCTATGCTTTTGTAATAAAAATAAAAGGTTAGGGGCGCCTGGGTGGCTCAGTCGGTTGAGCGTCCGACTTCAGCTCAGGTCACGATCTCGAGGTCCGTGAGTTTGAGCCCCGCGTCAGGCTCTGGGCTGATGGCTCAGAGCCCGGAGCCTGCTTCCGATCCTGTGTCTCCCTCTCTCTCTGCTCCTCCCCCATTCATGCTCTGTCTCTCTCTGTCTCAAAAATAAACATTAAAAAAAAATTTTTTTTAATAAATAAATAAAAAAACAAAAGGTTATTTTAATTGAAAAATAAGGTCGCACAGGGAAAAGAAGAAAGGAAACACACAGTGATTTCTACAGGCTTGTCTACAGAATTCGCATGGCTGCAATGTAAGCAAAACTGGAAGGAAATGCTGTCACAGTGGGGCTCCTGGGCGGCTCAGTGGGTTGGGCGTCCGACTTCTGCTCAGGTCATGACCTCGAAGTCTGAGTTCAAGCCGCGCGTCAGGCTCTGTGCTGGCCACTCAGAGCCTGGAGCGTGCTTCGGATTCTGTGTCTCCCTCTCTCTCTGTCCCTCCCCGACTCCCACTCTGTCTCTGTCTCTCTCTCTCAAAAATAAATAAACATTCAAAAAAAATTAAACAAAAAAAAAGAAATGGTTTAATAGTGTGTATATACGAACAAAATTAACTTTGCTAATATCCTACTCTGGAGAGAACGGGAGAGGAGAGGGGAGGGAGGGAAAAGGGGGGAGGATGAGAGGAGACATTTATCTTCTCTACAGTAGTACCTAGACCTCAGGATAAATAGGCACCCGAAAGGAAGGCGGTCTTGTTTATTTTCCATATGCCTGCACACAAGTTATTAATCACATGGGCCATGCAGCGTAATTATGTAACCCAGTTTTAACGTTCAAACCCTGTCAAGCCTCCACCTGGAATTACTCAAAAGCATTTTGCCCCCATTGAGAAACAAAGAAACAAAGTCTCCGCCAAGGTAATAAAATTTCCGAGCGAGACACTCTCCTGCAACGCCGGCCAGTTCTCATACTACATTTGGCTCTGGGCCAAACCGAGAGTTCTGAGGAGGTCAAATATTCAAATTCCAGCCCCAAATATAGTCGCAATTCACAATTAAGGCATGGACAAGCCAGATATATAAACTTATCAGGGTTTTATGCTTTCAGCAGTGTTAACGAGACCATCCACTTTTCTACGAGCTGTGTGGTGTTCACATCCCAGCGAAGCAAAAGCCGGACTACAGGGTTCAGGTTCGGTCCTTAAAAGTGAGGTACTGAATTTCACATGAATTTATTCGAACACTCACCAGTAACATCCATACTCGCACACTGGGAAAGGAACTCATCTGGGTAATTATCAAATCAGCACACAGTGAAAGACGCTTGAAAGGAATTTACAGGTAAATTGGCAGACTCCAGGCATTCATAGGCACCAAGGAAAAACTATCCATTTTCAAAGGTAGATTATAGTCTTCTGCATGAGGCATATCCTAGTCTCTCGCCTTCCTTCTAAGCTCTGTTTCTTCTGTCTTCTATGGGATTCCAGACAAGTAATTTGCCCCACGGATTCGTCCATTCTTTCTACATAATTTCTGCTTTCTGCTACTACTTTTATCTAATGCTTCACCACCTTGAAGTCACATATACGTTGTTTTTTTATTCAGTTATAAGATTCATGCAGTAAAGTGCGCAAATCTTAACTGCACAGTTCCAGAACTTCTTACATATGTACACACTTCACGCGACTCTCACCCAGGTCCAGATACACTGCAGGAAATGTACACATGATTGTTCCTGTCCATACACACATGCATACACCCACCCACCCTCCATCCTTGGAATCCCAGTAAAGCTGTGGTATCAGCAAACAGGAAAGAGATCGACCACAGTATGATCAACTGCCCAAACACCGCCTTTTAGTTGCTGGTGGAAAAAATAAAGTATCATTTACAATTTGATGCAGAGATCTTGTTACTGCGTTTCTAAGTCATGAGTCATTACCCCTTTTATTAAATCACGTTGCCCTGCCACTAAATCTGAACCCGTTATTTTCTTAAAAAAAAAAAAAAGTTACAAGTCACAGACGGGAAGAAAATATTTGCAAATCACATAGCCAATAAAGAACTTGTATCCAAAATACATATTTAAAATTGTCAAAACTCAACAGTAGGAACAATAAGAAAATAATCCAGTTTTTAAAATGGACAAAAGGTCCTAGGGCACCCGGGTGGTTCAGTTGGTTAAGTGTCCTACTTTGGCTCAGGTCATGATCTCACAGTTTGTGGGTTCAAGCCCCACGTCTGGATCTGTGCTGACAGCTCAGAGCCTGGAGCCTGCTTCAGATTCTGTGTCTCCCTCTCTCTGTCTCTCTGCCCCTCCCCTGTTCATGCTCTGTCTCTGTCTCTCAAAAATAATAAAGATTAAAAATGATAAGATGCAGACTACAAAAAAAGCAATGCAACTTTATCATTAAGTGGATGATGTAACTTCGCTGCAGTGGGTGGGGGAAAGAAGCTAACCTAAAATAACTCTGGAATTCAGAACTCTGATACTATTAACTAATGATAGAAAAAATTATATAAAAAGTGTGCTGTTGGTAAATCTGTTGCTCTTAGGAGTATCAGTTGGCAATTCTGAAACTACTTTACATATATCCTAGAATATATATGTAACAGATACAAAAATATAGATCACGTGTATAGAATCTGCTATCTCAGTATAAACTCGTATTTATTTTTAATATATATACAGATACAGAAATATAGACCTATATAGTCAGAGATACCAGCACGAACCCATGTTTATTTTAATACAGAGAGAATTACAGATACGTGTAGACATGGGTCAGTATATACACAAATATTTCCTAGTTCTCTTCATTGAACCCACAAGCAGGTGCAACACTCTGGGAGCAATGAGCACACCCAGCACCCAGATCTTGGTTTCTAAATACCATTTCAACTAAAAGGCACTGAGGCTTTTTGGAGAAATGGCTAACCCCACAGCTAGCGTACGGATAAACCAAAGACGAACCAGGCACCTCCTGTAGTTCCAGAATGCCAAAAGGACACAGGAGCCAAACTGAAAGAATTTTCAATCACCAAATTTGGAACACGTTGAACGTAATAATGATAGGACTGGGTCATAACCCAAAGAATAAAGTAAATGATTGTGAGTCCACCCTGTGATAAATAAATGAAGAAACAAGTAAATAGAAGAAACAAACCTTCCTGACAAGCGAACCACAAGTATTAACGTAGAGAGAACGAGGGACATAGAAAATCATCATTAGAATAGCAGTCATGGTCTCAGGCTGGATAATTACCAAAAAGCAGTGGGCTTCACCACAGAGAAACACGCTATCGGCAAGGTCACAAAGTACAAAGTACAAAATGTGCTCAACACTGTGGTTTTCAGGCAGGACTACAAATCACTTGATACCCCTCCCTCCAGAAGGTAGAACCAAAGTCCCTCCCATAGAGTGTGGACTGGGCTTCATGACCTGCTTCTAACGAAGTAGAGACAAGTGAAAAATAATAACTGTATGATGGAGAACCCTGGCCGACACCACTTTAAGCAACTTCTCACGGTCAACGTCACTAACCATACATCATGTCGAGATCATGAGCTTCTAATATAGCACAAAGAGAGGGACGCATCACCTTTATGATGTTCTGTCCAAAGCGGATAACTTCAATCTGAGAAAACATCACACAAATACAAACAGAGGGACGTACTACAAAATTCCAAATCACTACTCACCAAAAATGTCAAGGTCGTAAAATTAAGACATGAACACAGATTAGAAAATACTGGAGACAGGACAACTCAACACAATGTACAACCACGAAACAGACCTTGGGACAGAAAACATACATTGGTGGAAAAACTGAGGAAGCCCAAAGAAGTCTGTAGTTAACAGTATCAAACCAATTTTAGCTTCCTAGCACTGATCCCTAAAATATCTTCTCCTTCGCCACACTGCACAGCCAGTTCCTAACAACCTTTCAAAACACAGGCTAAATGCCTGCTCTTCCAGGAAGTCTTCCTTGACTACACAGTCTCTGATTTGTTGGACACCACTCCTCTGTGCTTCTATCAAAACACAGGACACTCAATATTTTGCTGTATTTTCCTGGCCAGCATCTTACAGGGGCTTGAAGAAGACAGGAAAATTGGTGATTATGATCATGAGTTTTGGACGCCTGCCTCGTCTCAGTTCAACCCCCCAGATCCACAACTTTCCATGTGATCTTGAGTAATCTTTCAGACCCTCAATTTTGCTCAGTGGTAATAGACTCAAAACAGTTACTCAAGGATCTAATCAAGCAATGGACGATGATTAACTCCACTTGCATATAGCATGTGTTCAATCATGGTGGTGAATGTTACTAACCATTTATCATCATTGTCAAGGGCTGAGTTTCTTTTTTTCTTTTTTTTTTTTTTATTTTATTTATTTTTGAGACAGAGAGAGACAGACCATGAGCAGGGCAGGGGCAGAGAGAGAGGGAGACACAGAATCCGAAGCAGGCTCCAGGCTCTGAGCCGTCAGCACAGAGCCCGACGCGGGGCTCGAACTCACGGACCGCGAGATCATGACCTGAGCCGAAGTCGGACGCTCAACCGACTGAGCCACCCAGGCGCCCCAAGGGCTGAGTTTCTAATGATTGGTGTAGTGCCTGACAGGTGATAAGGACTCAGCCAATGTTTGCTGAACGAATGAATGACTAACATGAACACTGACAAACATTTATCCAGTACCTACTTCACATTATTAGCAGCCTTTACCCTCAAGGGTTTTAGGGCTGGAATTGCTTCTCTGGCCGCACATTACAATCACCTGGGGAATTTTAACACTATCCTAATGCCCAAGTGCCACCCTCAGAAATTCTAATTGGTCTGAGGTACAGCAGGTTGAGCCACTAATCTACTTGGAAGAAAAGGAAATACACATGTAACAACCTCCCAGTAACAACAAGCCCACGGAGCACCCAGTTCTTGGTTTCTAAGACAAAGAAAGGCTCCTTGAAGACATAGCTGATTCTAGGGCTGGGGCAGGAAAAACCACCATGATGGGGTAGATCAAGGGATGTAAGGGCCAAATGAAAGAGCTCCCCGGGGGCACCTGGGTGGCTCAGTCAGTTAACCATCTGACTCTTGATTGTTCGGCTCAGGTCATGAGCTCACATGTTCGTGGGTTCAGGCTCCGCATCAGGCTCTGCTCTGTTAGCGGGATTCTCTTGCTCTGCCCTCCCCTGCTCGTGCATGCCTGTGTACACACACACTCTCTCCCTCTCTCAAAATAAACTTTTTTCTATATCCCAATACATAGCATTTATTGTAAGTATTTGATATTTTACAGTGACTTTATTACATAGTTTATGGTCAAGTCAGCTAATATGCAAGAATGTCAACAAGCTCCTGGCTTCGGGAGTAGAATCCCATGATTCATCACTCATGTACAACACCCAGTGCTCATCCCAACAAGCGCCCTCCTCAATGCCCATCACCCATTTTCCCCGCCACCCCGCCTTTCCACCCCCATCAACCCTCGGTCTGTTCTCTGTATTTAAGAGTCTCTTATGGTCTCTCAAAATCAACTTTAAAAACTAAGAGCACCCAGTGACTCACACCGTATTGGATTATAAACTGAAGTATAAAATAAATACCCACAAATCCATACTGATATCAATAAATGACTGAATCGGTAAGTGTTGACAGAACAGATAAACCTCCCACACAGAACTTTATGTAGATCCTCTGACCTCAAGGAGGGAGAGCCTATTTTCCATTCTTCAAGTGAGGGCTGCACACAGGACTTTCTTCCAAAGAGTACGGTATGAAAAGAGAGAGAAAAAGAGTAGCTCTCCAGTAAAACAATCTGGAAAACACTACCTCAAGCCAGGTAATCAAGATTAATATCAACAGTGATAGGTCTTGATAGTACGTAGCCTTGATGTCCTGTGATAACAGCCCTTCACGTCTGTGATCTTCCTCCTAAAGACACAGTAGCCCAATCTAATCAGAAAATTGAGGGACATTCTGCAAGATATCTGACTGGTACTCCTCAAACGGTCAAGGTCATCGCAAACAAGAAAGTGTGGAAAACTGTCACAGCGAAGGGGAGACTGATGTAATGACTTAAAGTAATATGGAGTCCTGGGACAGAAAAGGAACATTAAGGGAAAAACAAAGAAAACCTGAATAGAGTGAGGGCTTTAGTTAATAATAATGTGCAATATTGGTTCATTGTAACAGATGTACAGTCATAATGTAAGATGTTAACAACAGGGAAACTGGGTGCGGGTTATACAAGAGCTCTCTACGCTATCTTTGTAATAATTCCGTCAATCTAAAACTGTTCCGATAAAAAGTTTACTGAAAGGAAAAGAAAGCTGGCCAAGAGATAAATGGGAGGCATCATTATACTGTCATTGGTCAGAGGACAAAGAAATTGCTCAAGAGTCACGGAAAATTTCAGTAAGGAACAGGACTCAGATATAGGAAGTGGCAAGTGTGGGCAAAAAATCAGAATCTCCAGGACCCAAGAAAGGAACAAGGAGACCCATTAGAACCAACAAGACAAGAGCACAGAACATGCAGGGGAATAAAAAATAAAAACGTAGTTTGCACAATTTGTGGAATAAAAAACACTGGAAGAAAAAGGTTCGTTTTGACTGATTTTTCAGTCCACGGGTGCTCATTTCTTCACCAAACACTTCTCTAATGTGTTCATTAACACCCCCAAATTTTCCCTTTCCCTAAACATCTTTTCAAATTCTGTATGTGTATTAAAGGAGAGTGGGCAAAAAAAAAATCTCATGTATGAAATCAAAAGCCGTTTCAGATTTCATCAAATGGAGCCCAAACTTAAGTCAATATCTTACTTTGTTTTCATCTCTGAAGACATAACATAATGCTAAAATACATAAATTCAATCTTACAGTACACCTTGCTTCCTAAAACTGATCGTTCAGAAACATTACGGGTAATCAGTACGTCCTTGTTAGTTTTCTTTGGAAAACTCTGGCCCAGAAATCAGTAATATTTCTAACACAGGAGAGGGTCTTGGGATCTCTAAGCTGCTGTCAAAGTATATGCTGTCAAAGGATACTTCAATTTCAGCATGTGTCACCAAAGAATAAGCCAATGCTTACAAAATATCCACAGCCCAAAAAGGCACATTTCTCACTCTAATGAAATGTGTTCTGGAACAGTCAGTGATGGAGACGAACCTCTTTTAACACAAGACACACCCCAAAAATGACTCCCCAGGTGAAGGAAATAGCCCCATCATGGTAATCCCACAGCCAATAATCCTGTTCTAGGGCTGCCCGCCACAAGATGTTCTCATCCACATCACACAGAAAACTACAAAAAAATGACACTCAAAATTATCTCCTCAATATACCCACAGACCACAGCAATTAAAGCAACGCTTTTCATTATAGACCTTGAGAGGTACACTCCTGCCTTCCCTGACACAAATGCTCTGAGGTCTTCTGAAGCTTTCTGAAATGGCACTTGGTAACATACACAATCCTAAGCACCTCGCCGACTAATACCTCAGCAGATCCTTTTTATCGCGATTCCAACCACACTTTAAAAACTTTGTTCTTAGACACCCCTTTTATACCTAGGAATACTTATGGTATGCCACTACCAAATAATTTCCCAATTCCTTTTTCCACCCTCTCCAAATTTCTATTTCTGAGCCTGTCTCTAAGCATTACTTAGCATGAGCTGACAGTAATAGATTTTTTTTTAAGTTTATTAAATATTTTTGAGAGAGAGATCATGACCCAAGCTGAAGCTGGACGCTTAACCTAATAAGCCACCCAGGCACTCCCTAAATTTATTTATTTAGAGCGAGAGCAGGGGAGCGGCAGAGACAGAGGGAGAGAATCCCAAGCGAGGCTCAACCCCATGAACCATGGGATCACGACCTGAGCCAAAATCAAGAGTTGGATGCTTAACCAACTGAATCACCCAGGAGCCTCCTAATAGGGCAAAACATGGGGTGCCTGGGTGACTCAGTCAGTGAAGAGTCTGACTCTCGATGTCGGCTCAGGTCATGATCTCACAGTTCGTGCGATCGAGACCCATGTCGGGTTCCACGCTGACAGTGCAGAGCCTGCTTGGGATTCTCTCGCTCTCCCTCTCTCCCTTCTCTCTGCGTCTCCCCTGCTCATGTGCTTGCTCAATCGCGCGCGCTCTCTCTCTCTCTCTCTCTCTCTCTCTCTCTCTCTCAAAATAAATACACTTTAAAAAAAAAAAAGGAAAAGGATTTAGGGAGGCAGGATTTTCAAAATATTGTGACACATTTATTTGATTTAAAGTCAGAAAGTGATCAGTACCCTTATCCTCCTGCAAACAATACACAGACTGAAAACACTTTCACTCTAGTACCTTTATTCCAACCTTTAACGTTCCTCTATTATTATAGACATACCTTGCTTTAATCATCCCAAAAAGCAATTTTTTTCAAACTAATGCTTGTAAAAATGAGTACTTGTTCCCCAGTCTTTGCTCACCAGGGCGTCTTACGTTCCATTTCTTCCTTTGAATCCCAATTAAATTTAATCCAATTTAGGTTTGTGTGTGGTAAGCCTACTCTTTCTCTGTGAATCAAAGATGTCTGGCACTCGCTCTCGAGTGACAATTTTAACTGAGTATAGATATCTATGTGGAACTTGAAAGTATTATTCCACTAACTTCTGTCCTCACTTACTGCTAAGGAGAAGCCTACTGTCCAGAACTGTCCAGTCTTTGTAGTTAAATCTGGTTTTTCTACCGGATTCTCTTAGGAGATTTCTTTTCAATTCTGGAGTTCTACAGTTTCACAGAACTTTATGTAGATTTGCTCGTGTATTTCCTGCCCATGTTGCAATGTGATTCTCCCAAAATTAGAATGTGCCCTTCATCCGTTCTGAAAACATTATTTGCTATTATCTTTTTGAGTATCCGCTCTTTCCCGTTTTATCCTCGTCTTCTAGACTCTTATTAGACATTTTGGACCATCTCATTCTAGCTGAAAGTCTTTCAATCGCTGGAAGGTTTCCAATCTCTTTGTCGCTCTATGCTACATTTTGAGGAATTATTTTAGATCTCTCTTCACACTCACTAGATGTCTCTTCAGCTTTGACTAGTCTATTAATGGTCTACCGAGTTTGTAATGGGGGTAAGTGCATTGTATTTCTACAAGTTCTATTTGGTTCCTTTTCAAATATTTCTGTTCTTGCTTCATAGCGTACTATTATTTTTATTCTTAACGATTAGTTCTAACATATTATTTTCTAATTCCTAGCATTTTAGTATCTTCAATTCTTAGAGTACAGACATTCCTCATTATTGTGTTTTCTGTCTCTTCAGAGTGGGTTCTTTCTTCATGTTTGCAATTTATGACCATGAACTCATCTTCAGAATACTTTTCTCTGCATCTCATGTTATTTCTGCTGTTTGTACCCGAGATTTCACCTAAGGCCAGCCTTTAATTTATTACCTTCCTACTATCCACAGCTGATGAAAAGAGAGAAACTGGTGGATGTGAATACTGTCTACATTCATTACTCAGCTTCTAATTCTTTTTTGTCCCTTGAATGTTAAGTCTTGGTTGAGTAAGTCAAAAGGAATAAGCAAAAAAAAAAAAAAAAAAAATCAGAATATCATTGGGAAAGGCCAACTGTAATTCACCCACGAGGCCTCCTTGGGCCCCATCATCTTAGTGAATTCCCCACACACCGGAGTATGACTGTAGCTTAGAAGGTGAGAACATCAAATGTCACCAGCATACAGAAAGTGGAAGTGCCTCCCACTGAAAGAAGCACACAATCGAGCTCAGAGACCACAGGCTTTTAACAAATGATGAAAAACGTGCCTTTCCAGCCCACCAGGGTATCTGCAGCAGCGGGACTGGCACAGCAGGTAAACACGGGGTGATAAATCACCATCAGGAGGGTATTTGCCAAACTTGGACACAAAAGAAGGGGGGTTAGCTGGATAAAAAGAAATTTTAATGCTATCAGCCTAAAGACCTGATATATCCAACCTCCCCAACCCTTCCTGGCCAATGAAACATAAATGTTTAAAGTTCACTGCATGGATTACTAGTGCTAGGTTACATACTCAGATCTTACGGACCTTTCTGTCTCTACCAAGTGATTTTGCACGTCTCTGCTCGGATCCACCATAAGCTGTTTTATAGTGTAACTTTAAAAAAAAAAACAACGACATTTATTTAATGTCAGCACAGAGCCCGACGTGGGGCTCGAACCCACAAACTGTGAGATCATGACCTGAGCCGAAGTTGGACGCTCGACCGACTGAGCCTCCCAGGCGCCCCTACAGTTTAACCGTCAAAGAGAAATGAATTCTCCTTGTTTCTAAGTCACTGAGAAAGATGATCATCAATTTTTTGCGTAAATATTGCCAACCTTGTTAGCATTCCACTAATGATAAAATATGTAGTGTTTCTGTAGTAACTATTTTGAAATAGTTTCAAGCCTACATACAAGTTCTTGGAATGTCAAGAACCCTCTCATGCCTCTCATCCAGATATCCAGATTCTCCAATTATCACCCATTTACGATAGTGGCGTCTTTCTCGCTCTCTCCTTCTCTCCCTCCCTTCCCCCACCCTTTGCTCTCTCATTATATACAGGCTTTAGAGTAATATCTTGATGACTCTATGATATTCTCGTCATCTGAACTTCCTAAGTGTAAATATTATTTCCTTAATGTTTCAGTACTTCGGATGCCCGACGTCATGATAACAACCATTTTTCTTCTATTATACCGTTAAAGGTATAGAAGGTCGAGACGGATCTGCAATCGGGGGATATATTCTGGCATTTGCATTTAGAAATACATGTCTATAACTCGTTTATGTACACACTCAACATACATTAATGATTCAACAAATATTAATAACACCGTTCTGCTAGATAGAAATTTATAGCAGTCAATAAAACAAAAACGATCCCAGCACTTAGGGAACTTACACAGTATTTCCTAAGATTTACTTCTATCATCGAATTCATGGCTAATCAGATCATGGAGAGGAGCGATTTTCCTCTGTTGCCTTTCACACTGTCAATTTTGTCATCCTTAAAAACTTCAGTGTTTATTAAGTATAATCAGGAGAGCATCAAAACATTTAAAAGTTCCAGGGCAGCTGGGTGGCTCAGTCAGTTAAGAGTCCGCCTTCGGCTCAGGTCATGATCTCGCAGCTCGTGGGTTCAAGCCCCATGTCGGACTCTGTGCTGACAGCTCAGACCCTGGAGCCTGCTTCGGATTCTGTGTCTTCCTCTCTCTCTGCCCCTCCCTCTGCTTGCACTCTCTCTCTCTCTCTCAAAAATAAATAAACAGGGGTGCCTGGGTGGCGCAGTCGGTTAAGCGTCCGACTTCAGCCAGGTCACGATCTCACGGTCCGTGAGTTCGAGCCCCGCGTCGGGCTCTGGGCTGATGGCTCGGAGCCTGGAGCCTGTTTCCGATTCTGTGTCTCCCTCTCTCTCTGCCCCTCCCCCGTTCATGCTATGTCTCTCTCTGTCCCAAAAATAAATTAAAAAACGTTGAAAAAAAAAATTTTTTTAAAAAATAAATAAACATTAATTTTCTTAAATATTTACAAGTTCTGGGGCACCTGGGTGACTCAGTTGGTTAAGCATCCAACTTCAGCTTAGGTCACGGTCTCGTGGTTCATGGGATCAAGGCTTGCTTCGGGCTCTGTGCCGACAGCTCAGAGCCTGGAGCCTGCTTCGGATTCTGTGTGTGTCTCTCTCTCTCTCTGCCCTCCCCTGCTCCCACTCAGCCTCTCGCTCTCTCTCTCTTTCTCTCTTTCAAAAGTAAATAAACATTAAAAAAAAATTTTAACATTTACAAGTTCTGCCTATGACCAATCAATAGATAAGTAACATACATCATTTCAAATGGCATATTAATGTAAAATACTATCTTGCCAGCTGAAACATCAATCAATCACTGGTATTATTTTCATGGTACAAGTAAAATAATACAAGAAAATCACAACAGACAGATTTAAATCACATACCTCATTTTTGGGGGGCATCTTAATTTAGTCTGTATAGGAGCACTAAATAATTACACATTGTCCTCCCTTGCCCCTTCTCCCCTATTCCCCCCTCTCCTCCCCCACACACAAACCACAGGTAACAAGTTAAAAAGTAAATCTACATTCCATGGTGGCTAATGCTAAATGAGCTGGGAGAGTGACCTCTTTAAATAGAATAGCATGGGGGAAATTGCCAGCTCATTTTAAATCTGTTAAGGTCTAAAGAGGTAAGACTTCAGAAATTATTTGACAGGAAAGACTCATAGCTGAAAAGAGGGCATTTCAGGCCAAAAATATCTTGCCAGTAGACTTACAGGAAACACAATGGTTTTAGTAGAAAGAATGCATGTTCTCGGACCAGGCGGACCTGGGTCTCAATTTTGGCTTACTCATTATTAATAGTGCATTTTTGCCCTTGGGCGAGATTCTTTCCTTCTCTAAGGAAAACAAATGTGGAGGAGAAAACCTAACTTGAACTGGAAAACGGATTCAAAATGACGAACGAGCACATAGCGTGTACCCCGTCACTGGCCACCGATGGAGAGTCTACGTGGGAACTACTTCTGGGGATGCAGCCTCTCTACGAAGCTCTCTCTTTCCACCACGTACCTGCAGCTTTGGGGGGGGGGGGGGAGGAGGGGAGTGTGCTCATCTGTCCAGACTTTGCCTTTGGCATCCGGAATCTCCAGTCTTCTTATTCATGACCGGAGAGACCACGTGCTTCGGAGAAAGCTTAAGTGGTGGGTTGAGAACGTGTTATGGCTAGAACTACTCCATTTTTACCCAAATAAAACACTCTCAACAGTGTTACTTCTCTTATCATGACATATTTTTAAAACATTTTCCCCTATAGCTATGACATTCCTTCTCTACCCAACCAGATTTTTTGTTCACTTAAAAAGAAACATTTTAATGAAAGTCTCTTGCTTGCCCTGAAGTCAACTATCCCAATTTCCTTTCCAACCAACCATTTATACCAATTTTTTTTAATTAATGCTTTTTACAGACTGCTATTATTTCAAATTAGAACTGTTCTGATAAGTGAACCAATTATAAAACCGGAGGTTAGAACAGCTGCTAAAACGTACACTCAGAACAAGATTAGCTGCTGCTAATGCAACAGACGTTGCAAGACTCCACAGCAAGTGGAGTGGGGCAAACCTTCCAGCCACAGCCAAATCCAACAACCGCCACGGCACCAATGGCCCATCGCTAATGAGCAAGCTCGGCAAGCGGGGAGGCAAGGCTTCGGAAGACACAGAAACTACGCAGAACCGTACCATTCCATTACCCGATTTTTTTAAAGACGCCGACCGAGGCCAGGTGTGAGACGAACCAGCTACAGCAGCAGCGCTGTGTGAAGACCGCCCCATGCCGGGCCCCCTCCCACCCACCGCTGGGTCCTCCGGGCCAGAAGACAGCAGCCCTGTCCTGGCCGCAACCCGGGCCGAGAAGCTCTGGCGGTCAAGGGCGGCACAGGGCCTTGACCCGAGCTCGCAGCTGTGTCTGGCCGCCAGGTCAGGATGGCGACGCATCCCCTAGCTTTGCGTTCAGACAGGGAGCCGAGATCCCTCTCCATAAGCAAGCTGAGGATTTTGAGGTGTTTCTGTTCAAGCGTGCCAGGTTGATGCGTCTGTTGCGCCATTGACGGTGCTAGAAAAACATCCTGCGGCGTTTCGGCCAAACTCTCCCACGGTCTGTGCACCTTCCCTAAGACACCAGGGCCTGCGGAGTCGCCCCTGCCAGTGCCAGCTCCCTCGCCCTCGTGCCCCCCACGCCAGAGGCTGGCTGCTGACTCCTTCACCCCGGATGGCCTGCTCTCACCTCGCCCCTTTACTCCCTCCTCTCCCTTCACAGACACGGCCACGCTGTTCCAGGCAGCCTCGTGTGTCTCCTCTGCCCCTTCCTTCTCCGTGCACGGTCTGCTCCAAATCTCTCACTGCAAAGCACAGCAGTTAAGTCACGAGTCGGAAATCTGTAATTACCCTGGCTCAGTCACCCACTGCCGGGGCGAGCCGGTCACCTGCACGACCGGAGCACTGACCAAGCGGGCACGTCCTGGCACCAGGCACCGGTCCGTCACCCTGGGCCTTGCCGGAACAGCAGCGGGAAGACGCTGCCGGAAGACGGCCCACACGCGTCTCTACTCCGCCTGAGTGGGGACGGTGCCTTCTCTCATGCTCTCCAAACTCTGCTTCTCATCTCAGGAGGTCTGTGGACAGACAGACGGAAGAAGGGGACAACAAGGGCCAGACAGTGGGACCCGGGGACTCCTCCTCCTCCCCGGGCTCAGGTGCGGGGTGTGAAGGCCCGTGGGTGCTGGACAGCCTGGCTGCTGCTCCTGGATGAACCTGGGACAAGGAGCTGACGGGGACAAGCGTCACCTGGGGAAGGTGGCCGGGACAAAGGGGCAGAGGCGAAGACGCCCGCACCAGGCCCAGGCCGGGTCTGAAACTTGGAGCCTGCCTCTGCTCCCTCTCCCCCTTCCCTGCCCACACAGGCACAGCTTCACCAGGCTGCCTGGTAAACACCTCCACAGACGCACCCGCAGCCGCCTGCCCTTCCCCCGGCCACCGCCCCCCTCGCCCTGCATCTCCTACGAGAACGGGCCGTGTGACCATCACCATCGAAGTGGCAGAGGCAGGCCTCTGGGGCAGTGGCTGCCAGCAGAAGGGAGCCCAGCCTGCAGGGGCATCGACGGGCCACTCGGGGAACAACAGGGAGCAGACGCCCTGCACTCAGATCCTCTGACAGCCTTCCAGCTCCACGCGGCGGGCAGAGCCAAGGCCACCTCTGTCCAGGCCGGCGCTGGCAGGACAAGAACAACAATTCTCTTACAGCAAGCCAGCCAGCCAAACACACAGCAGTGCTGGAAACAGGGAAAGCAGCCAGCCCGCTTCCTCCAGAGGGGAGCACTACCCTCCGGGGAGTCCTGGGGAGGAGGCAAAGATGAGAGGCAGCAGTGGGCACCGCCTGGGACGGAGGGAACAGAGAACCCAATACAGAGGGGCTGAGCCCAACATGCTCCTCCCCAACCATCCCCCTCCTCTTTTCCTTCCCACAAGAAAATAGAGCGTGAGGGCTGGGAGCCACAGCGGAGGGTTGAACCCACTGATTAAAACCAAGAAAAGGGGCACTACGTCTGGAGGAAATCCCAGCGTGCGTGTGGGAGAGGAATCAAAGGCACCTTGGAACCTCCGCATAGGAAAAGGCAGCCCCCCTCCACCCAGGGGAAAGATGCACTTAGGGGCACCACCCTCCTCTCTTTGACAATTATGGAGGGAAGCAGGGTCTGCCTGCGACTTAGAGAGGCCGCTCTCTACACCTGCAGAGAAGATCAAAGCCAACCTTCTCGGCTTATCAATGGAGTTCATTCATGGAAACCCAGCAGCAAGGGAGGATCACAAGTTATCTGAGGAAAACACAGAACATGAAAGAAAGGGCTATAATGAACAAACAGAACTGGCCCCAGAAGAAGCATAACTCACAGGACAGGAGAAAACGTGTTAATAATTCTAGTATCTTAAGACAGATCTGAAATAGTAGTGTGTCCATAAAGCAAGTCCAGGCTGCTGTGAAAAAGAAGCAACCAGAAAGAGAGAGCTCTCAACAGGAGACAAAGAAACAAATTTTAAATGATCGCTTAAAAGAAACCTCAATGGACCTGAGAAATAACATGCACCACACTAAGCACCAAGGCTGTGAACTGGAAGAAAATACTGAGAAACATCACCGAACCGAAAGTTCAGAGGGGTAATATATCCAGAGGTCCAACGTCCATCCAACAGGAGTCTCAGAAGCAGCTATAATGGGAAGGAGGGAGTAAATAAATAAGTAAGTAAGTAAGAGCATGAAGGGAGGAAGGGAGTCTCCCCCAGCTGACCAAACACACGAGCAGCAAGCTGAAAGGGCCAACCAGCCTGCAGGAGGTGAAAGAGGGACACCCAGTTACGTGAACATCACACCAGAGAGGGCTCTGCGACATGCCCCTCAGAAACCAAAGATGAGGTGAGCCTGTCCCCAGACTCCACTGGCAGGATTTGGAATGAGAGCAAGAGGAAGAGACCAAGGGGCTGTCAGAAGATCGTGGGTCAAGTCCCAGCTTGTAACTAACTAGCTGACTGACCGGGAAGAGGTCGCTGGCCTTCAGACTCCCTGAACACGGAGGGGGTGTTACGCACCTCCTTCCTCTACCCCCCTCGTCATTCCTGCCCCCTGCACGGCAGACTCTCCCCGGAGAGTCATCTTAAATTCCCCCAGATGACTTGTGTATCCAGTGCTGAAAACCACTGGACAAGATGGACTCTAAAAGCCCTCTGGCTCTGTGGAAGGCAGCAGAGGGCATGGGGAAGAGTGGTCAGCAGAACCCGGGTGTAAATCCACTCGTGGCCTCTTCCCATCCACGTGATTCTGAATAAGTCTCTCATCTTGCTGGAATCCGGCCTTGCTCACATGTATGATGGAGAGCATAACGCCCTCCCCCATAATGTGATAAGGTGGAAACAAAATTGTGCAAGGAGGGGCACCTAGCTGGCTCAGATGCTACAGCACGTAACTCTCGATCTCAGGGTCGTGAGTTCAAGCCCCATGTTGGGCGTGGAGCCTACTTTAAAAAAAGTCACGCAAGGAAAAGAACGTGGATACAACACGTGACACCTAGCAGGTGATCACAAAATGGAGTTATAACAACTCTGTAATTCAGGTAACTAAGGGACAAGTGAGCTACAAAGGTCAGTGACATCCTTAAGTTCCCTGCTGTGAAACAGGTTAACCAACGGGATCCTGCCTGCAGGTGTAAACCTGCTCAGAAGGCAGCAGGGAAGGGATGAGCTGGGGCGTCCCAAGTGCCAAGTGGGCCGTGGAGGGATGGGCCCCGAAACAGGATGGTACAGGAGCCCACAGGAAAAGCTGTCCTCCCCCAGATGAACAAACCCTGTCGATAAAAAATAGGGGGGGGGGGGGGGGGGTGAGTAGAATAAAGCTGTAACGCTGGCTTCTAGCCAATCTGCCAACAGATTCCAATACAAAACGGTTTCAACTGAGACTATTTGTTAATTTATTCGAAAGCAAGTTGGTGACAGCACACCATTTGTTTTCCTCTCCTGCCACAAATAATGTCCAAACTGACCTAATTAGAATTATCGTGACCCCAGCAATATGAATACCTCAGATGAAGAAGGAACGTATGGAAGACTTCATTTTTTTTAATTTTTTTTTAGAAAGAGAGCACGTGAGCAGCGAAGAATGGTGGAGGGAGAGAGAATCCTACGCAGGCTCTATGCTCAGTGTGGAGCCTGACACAGGGCTGGATGCCACGACCCTGGGATCATGACCTGAGCCGAAATCAAGAGTCAGAGGCTCAACCGACTGAGCCGCCCAGGCGCCCCTATTCTTTTTTCAAAAAGTCCTTCTTCCTCCACTGATCAGAAACTCAGAACAATACAAAATTCCTCCCTGTTTTACTCATGTTCAGTATCATTTTTTTCCACCACACCCTCTTTTCTTTGGAGCACCCATCAAGCCAAAAATAATTTGGCTAAATCCCATCTGATGGAAATAGCTTCGACACTTAAAAGAACAGATTTTGAACTCCTTTTGATCTCATCTTTCCAGAGTCTAAAATAAGCAGAGGTGGCCTCAATTCACCATAAACATAAACAAGTTTTAGAAAGATTCCCCAAAAACCTCTGGGGAAAAAAAAGAAAGAAACTGAATTTTTGTCAATCATTTTCTGTTATTCAAGTGGCCCGAAACCATACAAAATCCCTACTTGAGTGATAATAGCATTTAATTGGTTTAGAGACCTTGTCTTTCACCTTTAATTTAGGATCCAAATTCTAGTTTTGCCCACGATGAAGTGAAAATGAGTTTGGCAGATACAGCCCAGTGCCCAGTTGGCATCTGAACAATAGACAATCTGGACCCTGAAATCTACATCTTAAAAGTAGAGGATTTGGCCAAGTTGAAAAGTCTGAACAGCAGCTGCCCGGACCCTATTGGGCATTGCAAGTACCGTGCTCTGTCCTCATAATGAATTCTGCTACAAAAAAGCATGTGGTCTAATTCTTTGCTTTTTGCTCCATTTTTCATGATATGGAATAAACAGATATTTTTATTTCTGAAAGCTGCATTTTTCATGCACAAAAAAAAAAAAAGAAAAAGAATTTATGTGATTACTGGAGGCAAAACAAAGCAACAAGAAAACCAGAAACCCGCCATTGCTTACTTTACATGTGTCACGCCTCATTAAATGTCTTCCTGTCTGACATTCTGCAAGTTGCTCCCAATGAGTCCATCTGGTCACTAAGCGATGCAATCAGTGACAAAGGCTCCCTAACAGCTCCATCAAAGACCTGAGTGACACTGAGGAATTCTCAAAGGTAATGAGATTATTCTAATCTCTGATTGATGAAGTATTTTTCTAAGTAAGGAAACAGATATGAAGACTCCTATGGTGGGGGAGGGCATGAGAAAGTAATTACCAGACAAAGAAGAGGAGATTCCGCATCATCTTTGACACAGGAATACCTCAAGGTCATAATTATCATGGAAATTTCATACAATTTCTCAGAAAATGCCTCTACGATTTTATACGGCGACACTCTGGGCGAGAAATTCAAAATTAATTGGTTTTGGTCGTAAGTCACTTTGTAATACTAAATTACAGTACAGATTATTGCCAAACTGCAGTTTGGAAAAATGGTTAAATTAAACGTGGACTAGAGTGAATTTAAACTGCATAAACCATCTTCTATCCTCAGGGGCTTCCCGGCTGTTTGTTAGTCTTCTGAATGGAACACATTTTTCCAGATATTTTTGCTTCTGAGAATAAAACTCAGAGGAAGTAAGTAGTTTGCTATACACAGTTCCTGCTTTATTCTACCTCACCTTTTGGAATAGAGACAAGATACATTAAACTAACAAACCTTAAGCTTCAGGGATCCTTCAGGGCCCTGGGAAGGGCCCCCAAAATGTGTCCACAACATGCACTCTATTAGAAATTATAGAAAAGAAGTTTTGGTTTTCTTTTTAAGAGAACCCCAAATTCAATGCGCTTGAGGTCCAATAAAATCTGGACTCCCCGGGGCCTACACTCCACTTCTCATATCCTTTACCTCATTATCCAACAGCTTCTGAAAATGTCAGGGGAGGCCAAGAAAGCAACAGAATTCTCAAGATGCCATCACGGCCATCAGGATTTTGTCTTCAAGACATGGCCCAGGCAAGACTTCGAATAATTTCTTACTACTCAGGATGGGGGGAGAGCAGAAAAAAAGGGGGGTGAGGGAGGCACCTGATTATTGCTGAAGAGGATAGAAACAATTCTGGCCATCAAAACTTTTTTGAAGGACTGTCCAAAACAGGACTCTTAAGTTGAAAACTCAGTGTATGTTAATTTAATTCCCCAAGGTAAAAACCATGTACAGGGGGAAACAGCTCTCTTAAAAAACGGTATATATTTTTAATTACGGTAAAATATATGTAAATACATTGCCATTTTAGCCATTATTAAGTGCCCAGTCCAGTGACATTAAGAACGTCCACACCACTGTGCAGCCATCAACACCTTCCGTCCCCAGAACAATTTCATCTCACAAAACTGAAACTCCATGCCTGCTAAACACTAACTCTCCATTCCTCCTCCTCCCAGATCCTAGCAATTACCATTCTACTTTCTGTCTCTATGAATTTGACTACTGTAAGCACCTCATGTAAGCGGTGTAAGAGAGATCATACACTGTTCTGTGATGGGTTATTTCACTTAGCGTAGGGCCTTCAAGTTTCCTCCATGTTGCAGCAAGTGTCGGAATTTCCTTTTTAAGGCTGAGTAATATTCCACTGTCTGTATATACCACATCTGGTATACAAATGTCCATTCATCTGTCTGTGGACAGTTGGGTTGCTTCCACATTTTGGCCGCTGTTGATTAATGCTGTTTTGAATATGCTACAAACACTGAATCTGAATCTCTGCTTTCAATTCTTTGGGGTAAATACCCAGACGTGGAATTATTGGATTAGATGGTTATTCTATTCTTAATTTTTTTGAGAAACCGCCATATCGTTTTCCATAGCGACTGCTTCATTCTACATTCCAACCAACAGTGCAGAAGGGTTCCAATTTCTCCACATCTTTGCCAACAATTTATGGGTTTTTGTTTTGGGGTGACCAGCCATCCGGATAAGGGTGAAGCGGTACATCACTGTGGTTTGATGTGATTAGTGATACTGACCATTTTCTTACATGCTTATTGGCCATTTCTACATTTTCTAGTTTTTTGCCGAGGGGCACATCATTTCTTGCTCAGTGTCACGGATGCCCCATGACTGCCAGTCCATTCCAGCTTGCTGAATCCACTTACGGTAGATATACTGCAAGTTAGGGGCAAACATCCAGGAGTGGGCAAGCAGGAACTGACCTTGCTTATAAACAGTAACCGGGTTTGATTTTATTCTTCAAGAAGAGGTCTTTGTTTCTCTAATCGCAACAAGAGCTAACGAGCACTGGGATTTCATTGGGTTCCATGCGTGGTACTCCATGTTTTTTACATACATGGTCCCATTTAAGTCTCACCATAAGACTATGGACACAAATCAGTACACTGTTTAAGGATGAGAAAACCTGGGGTTTTATATAGCTAAAGTACTCTGCTGCAAATCACAGAGAGAGGGAGCTGAGGAAATGGAATTCAAACCAGCCCTGTAGAATTTAGGGAGCGACAGTTCCCGGCCACTACATGCTACTATCCTAGTGCATCCAATACATGAACACAAAGCCCAGGAACAGGACTGCTAAGCAAACAGCAACACTTTAGGGTAAAAAGTAGAGCCCAAAGGCCTTTTAGGACCATCTGTTATGGACTGAATGTTAGTGCCCCACCCTCTTCGTATGGTGCAATCTTAACCCCTAATGTGATGATGCTAGGAGTTGATGTTTGGGCAGGTGAAGAGTTTATAAAGGTGGAACCCTCGTGGATGGGATTGGCACTCTTATAAAAGAGGCCCCACAGAGCCCCCTTTCCCTCCTGCCAGGGGAGAGCACAGCGAGAAGACTGCTATAATCCAGGACAGGCTCTCCCGGAACCTGCTGGTGCTTTGATCTTGGAATTCTCAGCCTTCAGAACTATGAGAAATGTTTGTGCCATGCTTAAACAAAGAGGTTAACAAAATTATAAATTATACAGTTTAACAATTGTAACAAAAGAATGTACAGTACTTTTGTTATAACAGCCTGAACAGACTAAGCCACAAATTGGGACTGAGAAGCGGGGAGTCCAATTGGGACTGCTGTCACAAACACCTAACCATATGGAAGTGGTTTTGGAAGTGGGTAACAGGTAGAGGCTGCAAGAGTTTAAAGGTGCATGCAAGAAAGATCCCACACGACCATTAAGGATAATTCTGGTGAGGACTCAGAAAAGAACTATATAGAAAGTGGTGTGGTCCAAATGTTTGTGTCTCCCCAGAAATTCATACCATGAAGCCCTAGTCTGCCAAGTGATGGTAGTAGTAAGTGGGATTTTTGCAAGGTGATTAGGTCACAAGAATGGAGCCCATATGCATTAGATTAGGGCCCTTATAGAAGACAGCACAGAGAGCTTGCTAAGCCCTCCTACCAAGCGAAGATACAAGAACTTAGCCACATGGAAAAGGGCCCTCCCCCGACTACTGCTGGCATCCTAATCTTGGATGTCCAGCCTCCAGAACTATGAGAAATACATTTCTGTGGTTTATCAGCTACTTAGTCTATGGCATTTTGTTACAACCAATCTGAAAGGAACACAACAGAAAGCTTCCGTTTTCTTAGAGAATACTTCAGTAACCATGAACAGAGTGTAGAGATATGGATGGTCAGAGTCATTCTGATGAGGTCTCAGATGGAAACAAGGTTATTGAAAACCAGGGGAAAGGCAACCCTTGCTATGGAGAGTCAAACCATTTGGGTGCCTTGCATTGGTGTTCCCATGTTTTCTGGAAGGTTTTCTTGGAAGTGATGAAATTGGAACATGCTGAATAACTTCTAACAAAATGTTGAAGATACAGGTTGGATCATCCTGATTGCTTCTAGTAAAATTTGAGGAGGGGGAAAAAAAGGACTTAAATGTGGAATTTTGAGCAAAAAAAGAACCAGAGCTTGAAGAATTGGAAAATTCTCAGCCTATCCATATGGCAAACAATGAGAACACTGAGAGGGTGGCCAAGTGACCCACATTAAGGAGATTAACAGGATAGACCATTTCAATAGAATAGACCATTTCAATTTCTTCAAGAGAGAGAGAGGACTTCACAGACAATTCTGAAATTATCAGAAACTCTAACAATTCAGAAATTATCAGGGCTTCCAGGCAGATCCTCCCCTAGGGAACTCCAAGAGTGACAGCAGCCTGTGGCACTGGGCCACAGTCTATGCTGGGCCCAGATTCCCGACCTAGGGTGTGGGAGAGTAACTGTTAAAGCTTTAAGCCTCCAAGTGCTGGGGTAATTTGTTACCCAACAACATGTAACTATATATAGTTACCCTTTTAAAAATTATCTTAACACTGATGAAGATACAATGCTTACACTTCTTCCAGTTTCTAAGTTTCCATTTTAGACTAAAATATTCTTTAATACGTGGAACTGAATTTATGTTGTTATGAATGTTGTAAAAAACTGAACTGAACGTAATAAAATTGGATTCAAATTTTAAAAAAACAAGAGGAAGAAAGAAGAGATTGGGATACACACAGAGACACCAGGGCTGTGCCTGTATGGAAGAGGACTGTGGGAAGAGGCAGCAAGGAGGTGACCGTCCTCAAGTCAAGCAGAGAGGCCTCACGTGAAACCAAACCTTCTGGCATCTTGATCTTGGATTTCCAGCCTCCAGAACTGAGAGCAAGTAAACTTATGTTGTTAAAGCCAGCAACAACAACAAAACAGGATTCTATTAAAGGGCAAATTTTAAGACACAAAAGGAGATAATATCAATGAGATAATTATCAAAGAGATGATATTATTGAAAAAATATCTGATAATCTACCAAGACGGAAGCAACGTGTTCAGGCATCCCGGCAAAGATCCCCACAACAGATCCCGCCCAGATCTCCTGAAGATGGCAACCAAGGTAGGATCTCAGGCCCACGGCCCCACCCACACCCAGTTCACAGGGGGAAGAGGAATGGAGGTCATGGGAGTGGGAGTTGGAGTTGGAACTGGCCATCCACTCCCGGAGCCAGTACCCTCATGGCAGAGAGGAGCGTGCTGATGTCCTGTCCTGAGGCAGGGCTCTGGCCATGCAGACGGCGAGAGGCTGGTGGCCTTTCTCCCCCTTCCTACGGGGGTCAGGGTGCTGTTTGGTGCAGGAGCACCATGGCGGTCAGCCCAAACCCCTGCCCTGCCCCGCACCCCGCCACACCTGGCCTCTCTTTCCCCACTTTCGTCTTTTACCTCTACCATCCCTCTCTAAATCTAGTTTCTCAGAAAGCTTCCTAACTCTCAAATAATGCAAAACCTCCCCACTCCCAGAGTTCCCCCAACGTCTCAACCAGCAGCACTCATCGAGAGAGACAGCACTGAAAACCAGAACAAGCAAAACACAAACAAGGGAATTCTGCCCAACTGCCCAAAGTCACAGAGAGACGAGGAGGTCTGGAAGCAGGAGAAGGCAGAGCAGATGTGAGCTTGATACACAGGTAGAAATTCCACCGGAAGTGTGACCGCTCACTCTGGTACAGGACATCACACCCAATTTACAAAGCCCTTCACACACATGACCTCCCACATCTTCGCAACAATCCTCAATTTGTGGTCCCACAACCACTAAGTAGTAGAGCTGGGATGTCAACTCATGCCTTTGGTCTGAAAAAATTTAGCAGAGCACTTCTGAAAGATCTCTAATTTATACCAGAATGTCTATATAACCCATGTCTTCCCATTGAATGAATGGCAGTGGAAAGTCCTGGTATCTTTCATCATATTCAGGAACCTACTTAATAGCAAAAGAATTATAATTGAAGGAAGGTCAACTCCAAACTCTGACTACAGCTACCGTAAGCACTACCCCATCTGTCCAGGAGATGGATAAAAAAATCTCAGCAACCCATACCCTGCAGTATTCCGGAGCCCTCTCTGACAGGAAGTCACAATGTAGCCTAAATCCCTCTGCCTCAACTTAAGTCCATCTCCTTCTAACCTCTGCTCTATAGGCCATGTAACTTTTCACCCACTATTCATAACACCCTCACTTGCTCCTCATTTTAAAAAGTCTAACTTAGGGGTGCCTGGGTGGCTCAGTCGGTTGAGCGTCCGACTTCAGCTCAGGTCATGATCTCGCAGCTCGTGAGTTCGAGCCCTGCGTCAGGCTCTGTGCTGACAGCTCAGAGCCTGGAGCTTGTTTCAGATTCTGTGTCTCCCTCTCTCTCTGTCCCAACCCACTCACATTCTGTCTCTGTCTCTCTCAAAAATAAATAAACATTAAAAAAAAATTTTTTTTTAAAGTCTAACCTTAATTTTTTTCGGGGCACCTGGGTGGCTCAGCCAGTTGAGCATCTGACTCGTGATTTCAGCTCAGGTCATGATCACAGGGTCGTGGGATCAAGCCCCTCATTGGGCTCTGCACTCAGCATGGAGCCTGCTCGAGATTCTCTCTCTCTTCCTCTCTCTCTGCCCCTCCCTGCTCGAGCTCTCTGTCACTCTCTCTCTCAAAAGAAAAAAAAAAAGGTTTTGTTTATATATTTTGAGAGAGAGACAGAGAGAGAGACAGCATGAGCAGAGGCAAGGCAGGGCAGGCAGAGCGAGAGGGAGAGAGAATCCCAAGCAGGCTCCACACAGCACAGAGACTAACACGGGCTTGATCTCACGAACTGTGAGATCATGACCTGAGCCCAAACCAAGAGCCGGACACTTAACCGACTAAGCCATCCAGGCATCTCCCACGTTTAGTTTTTTAATCATAAACATAGTGGTTTTTTCACACTCGCTTCTTAAGTCAGCATCGTCTTACTCAACATCTTCAATGCTTTGTTGAACAGACAGAAAAAAGCAAAGGAAACGCGTAGTGTTCACTCAGCAATTTCTCTGCATTTTGCATCCCACCTCTGCTGGCCACAAAGGAAGACCAGTTAAGGGGAAGTGGAAACACGGCCTTCTCTCTAAGCCGTCTCCTCGAATGCATGTGGCACCAAGAACAAAGTGTCAGTCTCTTTAACCCCCCACTTCCCATCGCAGGGAAAAGAGAGGGAGGGCAGGGCCGGCAAAACCCAGTCCACACAAAACCAGCTGGCAGATGGTGGGTCAGAGGGCACGAGGGAGCTGAAATGCCTCTCACAACAGGTGGGTAATCTGCAGGATGACGAGGGCAAGAAGGCTTAATCAACCTTGGAGCAGTTAGAGACTTCCCTTAAATTTACGATGATCCTTACTACACGGGTATGTTTCCATTGGGAAAATTCACCAAGCTCCCAGCATGACTTGTGCTCTTTATACTTCTGTAAAAAGATTTTTTTTTAATACTTAGCAAATCTCAAAGGAGAAAATTCTTCAAATCAAGCTCTACTTTCTCCTATGACAGGAGAAAAAGACAGCCTCTTTACTTCTTAACGGTGTAAATGGAGACACAAAGAATTCCATATGGTCGGCTAGATAGTACAAAAACAGGATAGAGAACAAAGATCCAGCCAGCCATAGCTTCAGATAAGGATTCAGAACAGCAATGGATACAGAAAACAGTAAGGACTCAGCCAGAAACTCTGAGGAACACAGTGAAAATTATTCACGCTGACCAACAGTATCAGGGGAAAAATCATTTAGCTGTGGGTAATAGGAGTGAGCTGTGATTTTTTTTTTTTCAGGACAATAGAGATTTTAAAGTCTTAATCATTGGAGAGATAACTGCAGAACTATCAGACTAAGGGGGAAAAAATGGTAATTTCTAGTTTACTTCGGACCTAACATATGCCAGGTATGGTGACAAGCAATTCATTCATTTAAGGCACACAACTAAATTTGAGGGGAGTATTTTACTGCCCCTATTTTACAGAAGAGAAAGTGGAGGCTCATTAGATTTATTAAAGGGCATACATGCATAAATAATTCATGGAGAAAAGATTTGAATCGGGTCTAACTCCTTCCAGTATGCTACCCTGGATTATCATGAAGCTTGGAAGAAAGTTCCAAACAACAGAAAAACTGTGAAGTAACAATTAGGTGAAGAGGAACTGAGAGAGTTCTAGAGAGAGAGGCTTGCCTAAGGAAGAAGGCAAATCTCTCAGAATAAAGCCCTGAACTTAACAACTACTAATTTTAGATTTCTAAAATCCTCTAAGAATTTTAGAGCTAATAGGGACATTGAGATCAACTCACTTCTCATGGGAAAAAAGAAGAGTAAATAACATATTTCAACATATCTCCCCCTCCCCCACCTCTTTTTCATTCAACATTGGCCAACAAATATTTGCTGAGTGCCTACTATGTGCTAGGGCATCTTTAAAATTCTAATCAATCGTCTCCTTGAACTTTCCACCAAAAAGACCTAAATGATACACATTGTATACACAGTTACTCTTTCTTCAACCTGCCCAGATTTACCAAAAGATGGGTCAACTATTGTTAGTGAAGCATCGAATCGAAGTTCCAAAACCTAGGAAAAGTAAAATTTCTAAATTTAAAGATGTTTAATTCTAAAAATTCTAGAATTTTTCACACTGGGATGCCTGACTGGCTACAGCGTGCAATTCTTTTTTTTTTTTTTTTTTTTTAATTTTTTTTCAACGTTTTTTATTTATTTTTGGGACAGAGAGAGACAGAGCATGAATGGGGGAGGGGCAGAGAGAGAGGGAGACACAGAATCGGAAACAGGCTCCAGGCTCCGAGCCATCAGCCCAGAGCCTGACGCGGGGCTCGAACTCACGGACCGCGAGATCGTGACCTGGCTGAAGTCGGTACAGCGTGCAATTCTTAATCTCAGGGTCAGGAGTTGGAGCCCCACATTGGGTGTACTATAATATATATATTATATACTAACTATATATTATATATAATATATATAATAGTCTTGCCTAAGAAGGAAAAAATATATATTATATATATAAATATGTTATATTAACATATATATATTATATATATGTTAATATTAATATATTATA
>NW_026057580.1:107557172-107600208 GCF_023721935.1 Panthera uncia | reverse complement strand
TATATATATGTTAATATTAATATATTATATTAATATTAATTTCATTATGTTTATGTTTATTAATATTAATTTTATTATTATTATTTATTAATATTAATATAATATTAATATAAAATTAATATTATATATTAGTATTATACATTATATATATCTTATATATATGTGTGTGTGTGTATATATATGTATATACATATGTATATATATGTATATATGTATGTGTGTATATATATATATACGTATACCATCATAACCTTCCAGGAGGCTTTTACTTCAGTTAAGCAAGGACTGTGTGTATGACTCTGTCCCATAATCACGGTCCACTGATGGTCATTTGTATTCAAAAGATTCATAGTGTTTTAACATATGATTCTGATAAGAATAAGAATTTCCAGACTTTTCTAGAGGCCTCCTTTGGGACTAAACCAGGTTTAGTTTTCTTAATGGTGGAAAAAAGAGGCTAAATACAATCCCAAATCGCTTAGACCTTACAGTTCCAGTAATGATGGTCATCTCTTTCTCTATGTCTCTTTCTCTCCCTCTCTCTCTCTCCTACACACACACACACACACACACACACACACACACACAACAGGGTATCTGCAAAACTCCAAAATTATTCTGAGTCTGATTTATTTAAACACAGGAAAATAAGGTTTAATGCCAAAAATAAAAAGTTAGAAAATTAAATTACCATTTACATACCCATCCAGCAAATGAGAAATTAGTACCTACCATGATTAAACAAAATAATAGGCTCATTTCCTCCAAACCAGATCTCTACCTTTTTCTCTTCAGCTATGAAAGTTTCTTTGACCCCTTCAAGTTTCACTGAATTAAAATTTTATATTTCCCTAAATTTACTTAACGTAGAGGCATCCCACTGGCTTAGCTGGTAGAACATCTAACTCTTGATCTCAGGGTCATGAGTTTGAGGCCCATGTTGGGTGTACAGATTACTTTAAAAAATAAGTAAATAGGGGCACCTGGGTGGCTCAGTCAGTTAAGTGCCCAATTCTTGATTTCGGCCCACGTCATGATCTCACAGTTGTGAAATCAAGCCCTATGTCCGGCTCCATGCTGAGCACAGAACCTGCTTGAGATTCTCTCTCTCTCTCTCTCTCTCTCTCCCTCCCTCTCTCTCTCTCTCCCTCCCCCTCTCTCTCTCCCTCCCCCTCTCTCTCTCCCTCCCCCTCTCTCTCTCTGCTAGTCTCATCATGTGCATTCTCTCTCTTTCTCTCAAAATAACATTTTTAATAAATAAATAAATAAATATAAATAAATAAGACACAATTTTTAAAAAATATTTATTTAAGATGGACTTTTATTTTGCTTATTTTCAGTAAGGATCCTCTAAACATTAAAAATATTTATAATTAGGGGCACCTGGGTGGCTCAGTCAGTTAAGCACCCAACTTCAGCTCAGTTCAAGATCTCAGGCTTCGTGAGTTTGAGCCCTACATCAGGTTCTGCCCTGACAGTGTGGAGCCTCCTTGGATCCTCTGTCTCCATCTCTCTATGCCCCTCCCCTGTTCGTGCCCTCTCTCTCTCTCTCTCTCAAAAATAAACATTAAAAATTAATAAAAATAAAATAAAAATATTTACAATTAGCTAATAAAAATGTTCTAAACTTTGTTCTAACCTTAAAATCTTTATATAAAAGAGTATCTATAAAAACATTTACAACTGACATTATATTTAAAATGGTGAAGACCGAATATTTCCTACCTAAGACCAGGAGCAAACGAACATTGTCTTGGAGGTACTAGCCAATGCGATAAGGCAGGAAAAATCGGTTAACTAACCTAGCCAGGATTCAAACATGGGACTCACAGACTGTCATATGCTTTGAGCCAAAAGCTCCATGAAGAAGCAACTGGTAAACGCTTCTTTCATTTTCTTTTGATTCACTCAGTTGCAAGAATACAGCAAACATCCAAATGAAAATGTCCAATTGGAAGCTAACAACTCTGGACTCACAAAAGAGGTTCCAACTAGAGGTGTATTAACTGGGCAGAAATGGGCATGTATGAATGGTAGTTGAAGGCAGGGGCAAACAAAGCATTATCTTAAGAGGATAAAGAGGACCCAGGATGGTCCCCTAAAGAGAACATCATCTCCTGACAGTGGGAAGAGAATCTTAAGGGCAACAGGAAACAAATGATGAGCAAAGAAAGAAGAAAGCCAAGAGAAAGGGGCTAGGCTAGAAGCCAACGGCAGCAGATGCTTCAAGGAAAAGAGACAAGAGTGTTCAAGGAAACAGAGCTGCTCTAAGAAAGATGCACATGAGAACTATCTCTTGGGCAAAATTTCTTGTTCTGAGTGTAATTCATATCTGGCATATTTCTCTTTTAAATAAGAAACTAAGTCGGGTTGCCTGGGTGGCTCAGTCAGTTGAGCATCCAACTTCGGCTCAGGTCATGATCTCGTGGTTCGTGGCTTCGAGCCCTGCATCAGTCTCTGTGCTGACAGCTCAGAGCCTGGAGCCTGCTTCGGATTATGTGTCTCTCTCTGCCCCTCCCCTGCTTGCACTTGGTCTCTCTCTCTCAAAAATAAATGAACATTAAAAAAAAATTAAATAAGAAGCTAAGTCTTTCTAAAACTTCTTTGTTATTTTTAAACATAAAACACTTGCTTTGTTTCTACTCTGGATTTCAGAACCAAAGGGCTATACCAATTATAAGATTAGGGAATATCATAAAATAGATATTTTTAAACCAAAGATATTATAGACCATAAATAATATTGTTCAAAAGCATAAGATTAAATTTAATCTTTTTCATTGCTGCCTGGGAGAAAGAAGCCAGCTGCCCTCCAGGAATCAAGAGTATAAAGCTTAGCCATGGCTCCTAAAAGACCACAGAAGTGGCCCAGTGGTAACAACACAAAACTTGGTCTCTCAGGGCTACCTTCCAAAAGGGCTGAGGCAAGGATGCAGAGGTTCCAAGGCCATCATTATGGCAATAAATATGCAAGTACACAAAATGGGACCCAGCTGTATTAATCTATTTCCAACATCCAGAAAGAAAACCATAAGACCTGAGAACAAGGAAAATCAAAACCAGTTTGACCGGACATGTTTAATGTACAACATAGCAGTCACATATGGAAGGCACCATCATGGCCAACAAAGATAGAAAACGCAAATGAGCTATGGTCCTGGAATCTCAAACTATAATAAGTTAACACATAGTTGTTGTCTGTATATAGACAGAAAATATTAGACCAAAATTATTTTAGTCTATATACAGCAAAAATGTTAAAAAAAAACAAAAAAAAAAACAAGTCTCCTGGGTCTCTACTCCTCCCCATTTGACAGACAGCTGCATCTTCTGGGGCAATGCCAGCCATGTCCCCAAGACATGATGGTGAAGGTCGGAGTAAATGGATTTGGCCATATTTGGCATCTGGTCACCAGGGCTGCTTTTAACTCTGGCAAAGTAGATACTGTAACTGTCAGAGACCCCTTCACTGACCTCTGTTATAGGGTCTACATGTTCCAATATGATTCCATCCACAGAAAATTCAATGGTATAGTCAAGGCTGAGAATGGGGAAACTTGTCATCAATGGAAAGCCCATCTTCATCTCCCAGGAACAAGATCCCACCAACATCAAAAGGGGTGATGCCAGTGCTGTGTTGTGGAGTCCATGGAGGTCTTTGCCACCAGGGAGAAGGCTAGGGCTCACTTGAAGAGTAGGGTCAAGAGGATCATCATCTCCGCCCCTTCTGCTAATGCCCAATGTTTGTGATGGGTGTGAACCATGAGAACTATGGTAACTTCCTCAACATTGTCGGTAATCCCTCCTGTACCACCAATTGCTTGGCCCCTCTGGCCAAGGTCACCTATGACAACCTTGGCATCGTGGATGGACTCACAGCCACAGTCCACACCATCAACTGCCACCCAGAAGACCGTGGACGGCCCCTCTGGGAAGCTGTGACATGATGGCCGAGGAGCTGCCCAGAACATCATCCCTGCTCCTACTGGCAGTGACAAGGCTATAGGCAAGGTCACCCCCAAGCCGAATGGGAAGCTCACTGGCATGGCCTTCCATGTCCCCACCCCCAAAAGGTCAGACATGGATCTGACCTACTGCCTAGACAAAGGTGCGAAATATGATGGCATTAAGAAGGTGGTGAAGCAGGCATAGGAGGGCCCCCTTAAGGACATCCTGGGCTACACTGAGGACCACATTGTCTCCTGCAACTTTAACGGTGACACCCACTCTTCCACCTTCAATGCTGGGGCTGGCATTGCCCTCAATGACCACTTTATCAAGTTCATTTCCTGATGTAATTTCCTTATGGTCCACACTGCCTCTAAGAGCCCCCGGGACCACTAGCCCCAGCGACGGCAAGAGGGAGAGAGAGGCCCTCAGCTACTGAGGAGTCTTGTCTCCCTTCCCCCAACACACTGAGAATCTCCCAATCTTCACACAGTTCCCATCCCAAGCCCCTTGAAGAAGGAGAGGGGCTTGGGGAGCCCTACCTTGTCATGTACCATCAATAAAGTACACTGTACAAAAAAAAAAAAGTCGCCTGCATCCTCAAGAGGCACAGAGTACAAAAGTACAGGATGAAGAAAACAAACCCTAATTGCCCTCAGAGAATTCTCCCTGAATTATTTTGGAGATGCCTCAATTCTCTATTTAATTTTGTCTCTGTGTGGACAGGGATTTAATGATTAATACCACACAGGACACAGATTCCTAGCAGCATCTGTATTTTTCAAATGTAAACCCGCTGAGTGGTCCACTCCATGCACCGCATGGTGAGTGGGTGGTAGGGAAAGGGTCACCATTCATCTTCCTAAGCTGTAATTGTTGTTCACAGAACGACAGGTTCACACAGGCTGAAGACATGTGCGTGTACAAGAAGAAAACACACAGAAACAGTAAAGAAACCATTCTGGCAAAATGGCTTATCCTCTTCAACCTAAACAATTTCCCTTCTCGCACTGGTGCCAACTTTCCAACAAATGTGCAAAATTAAGCAATTTCTTTTCTATATGCTATGAAGTATATTTGGTATTTTGAGAGGCTCGTCTATCTCCTCTGGTATTTATGGGAACAGTGAATTTTCTACCTCAATTAATTGCCCCTGGGTTCACTCTAGACACCTTCCAAATATGAATTTAAGCAACTTTTCATAGATCCCTCAAATTCAAGATACAACATGATATTCAGTCCTAGGAGTTTTCTTTATTCTCGATTCTACCCGTAAGTGAGAAAAGTAAGATTATTGAAATGAGTAATGCTATGGAGGGTTTTTTTTTTAATTTTTTTAAGTTTATTTTTGAGACAGACAGTGCAAGTGGGGGAGGGACAGAAAGAGAGAGAGAGAGAGAGAGAGAGAGGGAGAGAGAGAATCCCAAGCAGGCTCTGTGCTATCAGCACAGCCCAATGCAGGCCTTGAACCCACGAAACCGTGAGACGTCATCTGAGCCAAAACCAGGAGTCGGACGTTTAACCGACTGAGCCACCCAGGAGCCCCAGTAATATTATGTTTTAATCATTAAGTCAATGACCCAGAAATCTGATACATTTAGTTCCTTTTATTTGAATACAGGATTGGCAGTCTGTTCAGTTTTACATGAAAGTCACAATACCCAGATGAACCGCCTTTTCTTATAATCTGAGAAAACTAAAAAAAGAGGAAAAAAAAAAACAAAAAAACCTGGAGGGTTGCCTGGCTGGCTCAGTCAGTGATCTCAGGATTATAAATTCAAGCTCCACATTGGCTGTAGAGATTACTTAAAATAATCTTTTAAAAAAAAAAAAAACAAACAAAACTGGGGCACCTGGGTGGCTCAGTCAGTTAAGTGTCTGACTTCAGCTCAGGTCATGATCTCACGGTTCATGAGTTCGAGCCCCGCCATTGGGCTCTGTGCTGACAGCTGGGAGGCTGGAGCCTGCTTCGGACTCTGCGTCTCCCTCTCTCTTGTTCCTCCCCTGCTTGTGCTCTCTCTCAAAAATAAATAAAGATTTAAAAAAATTAAAAAAAAAAAGCTGGGACAAACTATAAAATAGGAAAAAATTATTTACGGTATCAGCAACAGGGGCGCCTGGCTGGCTCAGTCGGTAAACCATGCAACGCTTGATCCTGGGGTCATGAGTTCAAGCCCCACATTGGGCATAGAGCCTACTTAAAAAAATATCAGCAATAGTGACTCAATCACTTACAAAGGCTCACTTGGATTTGACTAGACTAACTCTGATACCTAACACATACAGATGCATATATATATTTAGCCTTACAAAAACAAAATGACAGGATTTTCGGCACACTGGTCAAAGAGTTAAATATGTTAGAAGGTAGCCTGTGAATACCAAGTGGGTGGCATTTCATGAAAATTCTCATCCACATGTAACAAAAAACATAATAATGGTCAGGGAGGACAAAGACCCTCATGGGAGCTTATTTTACCAAAACCATGAACGCATTCTCAAATTTAAAATTTTATGGCTATTAAGGCGTCATTACCATGCGAGAAACTTTCTTACCTGTTATTCCTCAGGTGTTCTAGCAAGAGACAGTAAAGATCTTAATCTAAACACAGTCAGCTCCCTAAAATGAGAGGTTTAATCTCATTATCTGGAACCACAGATGCTTCCTTGTCGAGCCATAAGCTCAGGGCAGGGCACTTACCAAAAGTTATTAATGGCGAACAACAGAATCCGAAATCTAATGTCCCCCCTTATAGGAAAATAGCTTTCTTCCAAGATTTACTGCGCAGAAGTGAGGGAAATTAGCAAAAACAGTCTTCCACAAGCACACAAGGGGTGGTGAGCATTCCCCCGCAGTGGGACCAAACGCCTGAGCAGACAGCCCCTCAGCAGTGGGGTGGACAGGACAAGGAGGCTTGCGATCTGGAAGCGGAATAAAAGCAGAGATCGGCAGCTAACTCCTTCTCGCAGCCAGCCGTGGTCGGATCCTCAGCTGGTGCTGCTTCTTAACCTTAATCCCTCCAGGTCACAGTAACAAAATGTAAGCGGCCATCACAAGACTTCCAAAACCAAGTGTACCACAAGAAGGAAGTTCAGTTTTAACGCTGACACCCTAAGCCACTTCCCTTGTTCTCCAGGAAAAAGGCCCTAAGATTCATCACAACTTGGCTGTGAGATATCTGAGGAATGAAGTGTTTTCCCTTTTACAAGAAATAAGGATATTCAAGGGTGGTCTTGTACCAGGGGCTCATCCTCTTTCCTTGGGGATTCCAGCCAATCTCCCTACCTCACCTCCCATGTTTGATCATCCCTCCAGCTGCCAGCCTGTCACGCTTTCAGAAAATTATCATAAAGTGGGGCGCCTGGGTGGCTCAGTCTGTTGAACATCCAACTCTTGGTTTCTGCTCAGGTCATGATCCCAAGGTCATGGGATCAAGCCCTGTGTCAGGCTCCACAAGGGGTGGGAAGACTGCTTAAGGTTCTCGCTCGCTCTCTCTCTCTCCCGCCCTCCCTCCCCCCCTCCCCCCCCCTTCTCCTCTCCCCCTCGCTCACATTCTCTAAAATAAAATAAAAAGGGGGTGCCTGGGTGGCTCCGTCAGTTAAGCATCCAACTTCAGCTCAGGTCACGATCTCGCAGTTTGTGAGTCCAAGCCCCGCACCAGGCTCTGTGCTGACAGCTAGGAGCCTGGAGCCTGCTTCGGATTCTGGGTCTCCCTCTCTCTGTCCCTCCCCCACTTACAACCTGTCTGTCTGTCTGTCTCTCTCTCTCTCTCAAAATAAATAAACATTAAAAAAAAGTTTAAAAAATAATAAAAAGAAAATAAAAGGAAAGTTATCAGAAAGTAATATGGAAACCATTTCAAGCCTACCTGTTTCTATGGGTGACAAACTACGAAACTTACAAAGAACAGCAAATCCCTATTTCACAAAGTTTCTGAGTACACAGAAAAAGCTGGAAAGCTTACCATTTCAGGAATCCTAATGCAATAATCAAGAAATGAGGGGGCCGCTTGGGTGGCTGAGTCAGTCGTCAGCACAGAGCCTGCTTCAATTCCTGTCTCCCTCACTCTCTGCCCCTCCCCTGTTCTGTCTCTGTCAAAAATAAATTAAAAAACAAACAAACAAAAACAAGAAATGAGGAATGAATATTGTTCCTCCTTTAATGGACAGAATATCAACTTAGAAAATCAAAGACAGTCAACTGAAAATCTGCTGGAATTATTAAGCAAGTTCAGTAAGGGGACCATATAATGAATATACAAAGTGAGTAGGCTTCTACACATTAGTGATAACCACTTAAAAACTGAGTGAAAAATCCTTTATCACCTGCAAAAATTACTAAAAAAAAAAAAAACCTAGGAAGAGAGTAACAATGTATATTTATATTTAAAAACTATAAAACTTTTGCTGAAAGGCATAAAAAGACCTAAAAAAAAAAAAAAAAACCACTGAAATATTCTATGTTCCTTGATAGGAAAATTCAAATCAACAGGTCAGTTCTCCTTAAATTAGCACACATTCACTGCAATCCCAAATTGATTTTTAGAACAATGTGATAGGCTGCTTCTAAAGTGGATCTAGGGGCACCTGGGTGGCTCAGTCAGTTGAGCGTCTGAATTCAGCTCAGGTCATGATCTCGCAGTCTGTGAGTTCGAGCCCCGCGTCGGGCTCTGTGCTGACAGCTCAGAGCCCGGAGCCTGTTTCAGATTCTGTGTCTCCCTCTCTCTCTGCCCCTCCCCCACTCATGCTCTGTCTCTCTGTCAAAAATAAACAAACATTAAATAAATAAATAAATAAATAAATAAAGTGGATCTAGAAGAATAACTTTGTAGAGTAGCCAAGAGGAAGTATTCTGAGAAAAATATACATACACATCAACAAGGGAGTATCTGCCCCCTCCAATGCAAAATATCCTGTAAAGTTATGGTAATTTTGAATATTTCTGTTTAGTAGCAAACCATCAGTCCAGAAAGAGATACAAGTTACACGGAAATTTAGAATATGATAAACGTGGTATTCCCAGTAAGTAGAGGAAAGATCAGCACGGTAACAACTGGTGTTTCATCAAGTTTCTCTCTTCCCAGCCCACTGCTCTGTCGTACGGTTTCACAGTGTGCGAAACCAGGGGCTCCAGTCTCTCCTAAATCACACAGGCTGCCAAAGCCAAGGAGTGTGTGTGAGCTTCTATAGCTTCTCACCACGTCCCTAACAAAGGGTGAGCCCACATTTGGACGAAGCCAAAATCAGAGTCAGATTATTTCAACTTTGAAGTTCTCACGGGAGAGCCAAGACACCGCCTCTCTACTTACAGAGGCTGGCACCAGGGCCACACAGGCTGTCATGTGAGTCACAGACGAGTCAGCCCCTCTGAGTCTGCCAGGCCCTGCTTGACTACGTCCACCTCTAGCGTGCAGCCTCTTTGTTACAAAAACATTTCCAATCCCCACTGAGTGTTCTGCAATGGTCTATTCCCTTCAGAACGCGACGAGTGACCACAGTGAGTTTTGCAAAGAAAAGTAATTGCTTACCATGAAAACATGCTACCCCCACGGTGACGGGGGGTGGGGGTGGGGGCGGGGAGTGAGGAACTCTGAATTCCCATTGCAAAAGGATGATTCTTAATGGGAACCTTGGGAAGAACTTGGGGAAAGCACGTCAGAAATGATGCCAAGATCATTTGTATTTGCTGAGGAGTAAACAAAGATTGTTATCATGTGCAATTCTGAATCTGTCCCTAAGGGGAATACTGGTTAGCATTTCATGATGTGACAGCTTTCCCAGGTCTTAAATATTCCTCTCATTAGAAGTCCTTTTTTATCCAGTATCTAACCAAAGCCATGCAGCACTTTCAGAAGACAAAGCAAAATGTCTGGATGGAAGCTGTTTTGTGTTTCCACAGAGAAACCAACCTGTCATCATCAGGCCTCCAGCAGGGTTACACGGCACCTCTGAGAAGGCAGAATGGTTAAAGAAGCCTACTGCATTTCTGAGCCAGGACTACGAAGAAATGTATAGAGACCAATTAACGTTCAGGGTTCTGAGGTCTCAGAATCGCCAGAAGAGGCTCGCATCCAGCCACTCAATACCAAAAGATCTAAGTACTTTTCAGAAGGTTCCTTTTCCTCCCCTTCTGTTCTTTGGCAATGGGGGGAGGAGTGAGAGGAGGGGAGGGGAGGGAAGGCGCTCACAGCGTTCGTGTATGTGGATTGAAAATACATTTTTTAGGGGCACCCGGGTGGCTCAGTCAGTTGGGCGTTTCACTCTTGGGTTTCGGCTCAGGTCATGATCTCACGGTTCATGGGTTCGAGCCCTGCACTGGGCTCCAGGCTACTGGCGTGGAGCCTGCTTGGGATTGACTGATTGATTGATTGATTGATTGATTCATGCATTCATGCATTCATTCTCTCTCTCTCAAAAATAAATAAAATATTATGGGGGAGCCTGGGTGGCTCAGTTGGTTAAGCACCTGACTTCGGCTCAGGTCATGATCTTGCAGTTCGTGAGTTCCCGCCCCGCGTCGGCTCTGTGCTGACAGCTCGGAGCCTGGAGCCTGCTTTGGATTCTGGGTCTCCCTCTCTCTCTCTTCCCCCTCCACCCCCACTTGTGCTCTCTCTCTCAAAGTAAACAAACACTAAAAAATATATATTATGATGGGTAGGAGTACACATTAAATAAACTCCTTAAAAAAAAAAAACAGGTTCTGTGGGATACTAGATAACTAAAATGACATTTAACAAAGTGCAGGAGGAGTGTGTGCACACTTCCTTCTTCCAGATAGGTCTCTTAATCCACGTATGACAAGTGCTGACACATATGAATGACTACCATCCTATTTCTGAAACATGGGCAGTCTCCACTCTGCCCCTGCAGGACACAAAAGCAAAAAGAAAGTCAGGGCCATTTGCTTGGTAAAATGAAATCCCATCCTGGCTCTCCTGCGAGTTCACTTACTTTTTATAGCCTGGCTTTCAAACACAGTAATTGCTTTCTTTTTTTAAAGACGTGGATTCGCACCACATTTGAGGGTCCCTATATATAGGTTTCAGGCGACTGTAATAGCAAACGCACAGGATCCACCCTTGAAGACCTAAATAGAACAGTTTAGGAAGAGGACCTTCTTTTCCTATAAAGCAAAACTATGAAAATAATCAAAGATAACTTGCCCAACTGCCACCAGAAGACAATTCCTAAGCCCAGTTTTTATGACACGCTCAGAAAAAAATGCACAACTTCTTCCAGGAAATTTGTGGTCTGCAAATTCTGTAAGATTTTTAAAATTACGTCATGTTTCATTTCTGTTAGCTCTTCTAATCTCTGGTTCAAATATTGGTGCTTAAACCTTAACAGTTAGAAAAGCAGTTATTCTAGATGGCTTAGAATTTTCAGAAAGCATGGGAATGCAAGCTGGTGCAGCCACTCTGGAAAACAGTATGGAGGTTCCTCGAAAAACTAAAAATAGAACTATCCTACAGCCCAGCAATTGCCCTATGAGGCATTTATCCATGGGATACAGGTGTGCTGTTTCGAAGGGACACACGCACCCCCACGTTTATAGCAACACTATCGACAATAGCCAAAGTATGGAAACAGCCCAAATGTCCACCGATGGATGAATGGATAAAGAAGTGGTACATATATATACACTGGAGTATTACTCGGCAATCAAAAAGAATGAAATCTTGCCATTTGCAACTACGTGGATGGAACTGGAGGGTATTATGCTAAGTGAAGTCAGTCACTCAGAGAAAGACAAAGATCATGTGACTTCACTCATATGAGGACTTTTAAGAGACAAAACAAATGAACATACGGGAAGGGAAACAATAATATAAAAACAGGGAGGGGGACAAAACAGAAGAGACTCATAAATATGGAGAACAAACTGAGGGTTACAGGAGGGGTTGTGGGAAGGGGGATGGGCTAAATGGGAAAGGGGCACTAAGGAATCTACTCCTGAAATCATTGTTGCACTATATGCTAACTAATTTGGATGTAAATTTTAAGAAATAAAAAATAAAATTAATTCTCAGAATTCTCAGAAAGCAAATGTAGAATCCACTTTTGTTCCTCGATTACTTAACCTCCTTCTGAGGCGGCGGGAAGTTCTCTTCCAGAACCACGAAGCTGTAGGTAACAGCATGGGGCAGCCCAACGAACGAGGGCCTTGGAATCAGACCAGGTCAAGACCCAAATCAGACCAGGTCAAAACCCAGCTCTTAGGGCTTAGCTCCTCATTTCTCCGAGCCCACATCCTTCTCTGCAGATCGGGAGGGGATCCGTTCTGGAGCGCTCAGAGTTAAAGAACATGTTGATGAGGTGCCCGGCAGAGCCCCTGGCATCAGCGGACTCCTACAAGGTCAACGAGGTGATGGTGCCACTGATGACGAAGCAGGTTGCAGAATACTTTCTTCCACGTCTTCGTTTCTCAGAGGAGGAAAAGCAAGGGCCAGAGAGACACCACGTACAAACCAACAATCCGCAGCTTAGCGAGTGGTTCAGGGAGCAGGTAAGCGAGGCTGCTCGTATGATCAGGACTTTGAAACATGATGAACAAAAGCACAAACCCACTCAGTGTGCGCCAGGGGCTCTGTTACATCTCATTACTGCTGAGTATACACAGAAATAAGAACCTTCCCCAGCAGAGAAGCCTCCAAGGGATGATGGGTAACTTCTGCTACAGGCAATTTCCGGTATCTCTTCATCTCTGCTCGGCCACCTAAGACCATTTCGCGTGAGCAGCCGGGTTCAGGAGGGGACGTCACCCCACACCTCACGGCTGCGAGAGCAGCAGAGAACGTGCAGATGTGCTACGGCCCTAGCCTGCACTGGAGACCGTGCACAGAACACGCAGAAGCAGCTCAACACGACAGGGAAAGCTGTCTCTTGGCTAATAACATGTAAATTTCCTGAAGAACTCATTTGCTTCAAATCATAAAGGCCCCCTCACACCAAGCCCCCTCCCCCCCCTCAACAATCTGCATCTTGGCAGTTTGGCACCTCGGATTTCACTTCAGGCTGAGACGTGGCTTAAAGAGTCAGGTGCCAGATCCAGGAAGCACTGATAGCTGAGATGCCCCACCCCCCTTTCCCCCAACCCGGCTCAGATTTTCCTCCAAATTCGACTTCCTGAAGTGGCTGGAAGTAAGTCCAAGTCAAATTTAGACACCTGGAACAAAGAGGAAAGGATTGCAGATTTCAAGATGAAGTCAAATCATTGGCCAGGAAACTGAAAAAAGAAAAAAAAAAAAAATAGAACAGAACCGGGTTCCTCCTTCTCTCCCAATGCCCTAGTTTGAAAAACCGCTTCTTCAACACAGAAGCCAGAAACGAGGAAACCTAAGATGGACACGAAAACGAATCCACTTCATACACATCCCGGCCCAAACCAAACCCGGAACACGACACCAGTAAGCCCGGTAATAAGGCTTTACTAAAAACCATCATCAGCTCTAACATTCTGCAACAGGAGCCTGTATTTAAGCAGTAACCATACTCTAACTTCAGCGAGATTTAACTTCTCATAACTCAAGGGATTTGACAAGGACAGACGCTGGACGGCTCCCGCAACGCCCCGAGCCACGTTCCCCCCACCCCGACCCGGGAGCTGTGCGAACACAGCTCAGGCATCCCGGTTGTTTAAGAACCACTTGCTAAGAACCTGGTTGTTTAAGAATGTATCACATTGTCGGTGTAATACATCAGCGATGACATAAAGCAGCTCTTCAAGAACCAGATAGGCACACGGTCCACACAGCAAGCCGGACGCTGTTTCATTACCTTTCCATGCGGCAAGCCTTCTACAACTGCTGCTCGAGAGCTCACCGTACCCATACCTTTCCCCTTCGTCTCAGCTTCTCAAATGATTTGGTGGAAAAGCCGCAAGTTTTGAGAGCTACACGAAGACCAGTGAGGTCGTTTTCCTAAGCTCCTCTAAACTGGTAATACAATAGGGGAGGGAAGTAAAAGCAGGAGTTCTCCAGCATGATTCTGTAGGCTCTGCTAGCTGGTCATTCAACTGACAGCTAGACGGCACTGAGCAGCTTTGGGGGAAGCAGCAGCCAGAGATGGGGTGGTGGGGAGGGCTGGGGGGGGGGAACAGGTCTTTATCTGAACCCACCTTTATCAACTCCTACACCTCATGCAGTACCAGTGTGTGTTGTGTTTTGAGCGAGGGAATAAATGAGTGACCAGACTGCATCATTCATGCAACAATGAGAGCGGAGATACTTGAATTGCAGTCCTGTCTTTGACGCGGACAAGTTATACAACAAGATACATGGTCAAGTCACTTAACCTAGCAGGAACTGTTTCATTATTTATATGAGGTTAATTGAATAGGTGATATCAAAGAATACTTCTTAGATCCCATGAGTTTGTATTTATCTCACGTCTGGTTCAGGGAGTCGGGGTGGCTCAGTCAGTTGAGCATCTGACTCTTGATTTCGGCTCAGGTCATGATCTCATGGCTCATGGGTTTGAGCCCCTTGTCAGGCTTTTTGCTCGGATAGCAGTGAGCCTACTTGGGATTCTCTCTCTCCCTCGCTCTCTGCCTCATGCACGAACGCTCTCTCAAAAATAAACAGTAAAAAAAACACTAAATGTTAGAAAAAAATAGTGTGGTTACACAGCCACCTCACACCTATTAGGATAGCTACTATTTAAAAAAAAACAGAAAATATCAAGTGTTGGTGAGGCTGTAAAGAAATTGGAACTCTTGTGCCCTGTTGGTGTAAGAGTGAAATGGTACAGTCATTGTGGAAAACAATATGACAATTCCTCAAAAAATTAAAAATAGAACTACCATATGATGCAGCAATTTCCCTTCTGAGTATACACCCAAGAGAACTAAAACAGTATCTCGAAGATGTATACACACTCGTGCTCAGAGCAGCATTATCGCAAGAGCCAAAAGGTAGAGAAATCCAGGTGTCCATGTATGGATGAATGGATAAACAAGATCTGGTAGGTCCATACACTAGAATGTTATCCAGCCCTAAAAAGGAAGAAAATTCTGCCCCATGCTCCATACAGCACAGAGGAATCTTGAGGACATTATGCTACGTGAAAGGAACAAGTCACAAAAGGACAAAAACTGTATGACTCCACTTATATGAGGTGTCTAGAGCCATGAGACTCAGAGATAGAAAGTAGAAACGTGGACGCTAGGGGCTGGGAGGGGAAGAGAAATGGGGAGTTATCGTCTAATGGGCACAGAGATTCAGTTTGAAATGAAATGTGTTCAAGGGCGCCGGGGTGGGTCAGTTAAGCATCTGACTTCGGCTCAGGTCATGATCTCACAGTTTGTGAGTTCGAGCCCCACGTCAGGCTCTGTGCTCACAGCTCAGAGCCTGGGGCCTGCTGTGGATTCTGTGTCTCCCTCTCTCTCTGCCCTTCCCCCACTCAAGCTCTCTCTCCGTCTCAAAAATACACTTTTCTTTTAAATTTAAAAACAAAATACAGTGAGTTCTGGAGAGGGATGGTGGTGATGGTTGCACAACAATGTGAATGTGCTTATTAGTGTCACCGAACTTTACGCTCAATAATGACTAAAATAGGAAATTTTGTTACGTGTATTTTACCACCATTTAAATTTTTTAAGTTAAAAAAAAAAAAAAGATGATGCTTATGGCACACAAATTATACCTCAAAACACCTGATTTTAAAACAAAAATATTTTCGGGGCACCCGGGTGGCTCAGTTGGTTGAACATCTGACTCTTGAACTCAGCTCAGGTCTTGACCTCAGAGGTGTGAGGTCAAGCCCCGCACTGGGCTCACGCTGGTCATGGAGCTTCCTTTTGAAAAATTAACCAATTAATTTTCAGAAGTTCCCCTGAGAGTCACCCTTTCTATTCCTCAAATCAGCAAACGTTCCATCCCCCACTGGTCCACAGCTGACTTCCACAGGCTTTAGGAGCTCCTCTGTCAGGAACAGGGGACCCCCTTTCACTCCCACCCCTGAGAAGTATCAAAGGAACAGGGGAACGCAGGTCGGGCTGCACAGCCGGGCGCGGAAAGCCGGCGTGGAGAAGCCACCTGACTCCCAGGCCACGCTCCCCCACCTTGCTGCCTCTCCTGATCGGCCCCCCTTGCCCTGCAAATGAGGAAGCAGAGGCTAAGAAAGATCCAGTAACTTCCCAAAGATCCACAACCGGCCAGGAGGCTCATGGGCAAGAAGTCAGGTCAACCAGTCCCGAGTTCTTTCCCGTGCACCACACAAAAGCGTATTTGGGGAGAAACAGTAGCCCTGGGGTCCCACTGGAATCTCCGCGGCAACCCACCCCCACGGTATTCAACCCTCCCCCGTGAACAAAGTCATTTCCTCATTCATTTCTTCATTTAACTTCGCGTAGGTAATTTTAAATTTCATTTATTTCATGTTACCATTCACCCAATGAATCATTTGTAAGAACTTAATTTTTCTCTCAAAATGTCCTCTGGGGGGCGCCTGGGTGGCTCAGTCGGTTAAGCGGCTGACTTCGGCTCGGGTCATGATCTCGCGGTCCGTGGGTTCGAGCCCCACGTCGGGCTCTGTGCTAACAGCTCAGAGCCTGGAGCCTGTTTCAGATTCTGTGTCTCCCTCTCTCTGACCCTCCCCCATTCATGCTCGCTCTCTCTCTGTCTCAAAAATAAATAAACGTTAAAAAAAAAAAAAAAAAAAAAAGATTCTCTCTCTCCCAGCCAAAGCATAAGAGACTCTTAAAAAATGAGAACAAACTGAGGGCTGATGGGGGGTGGGTGGGAGGGAGGGGAGGGTGGGTGATGGGCACTGAAGAGGGGCATCTTTTGGGATGAGCACTGGGTGTTGTATGGAAACCAATGTGACAATAACTTTCATATATTAAAAAAAAAAAAAAAAACATTCTCTCCCCCTCTCTGTCCCTTCCCTTCACATGCATGCTCTCTCTCCAAAATTAAATAAGTTAAATAAATTAAAAAATGAGCAGCGGCAAACACTGTTGCTCTTCAGAATCACCACAAAGCTACCAAAGACACAGTCAGAACATCACCAAGGGCCAAGATACATGGCACCACCAGTAAGTTTTCCAGCAGGCGAGAGGAGAAAGAGTTCCATGTAAGTGTCTCAACATTCCAAACAAACCTTCCCAGTTCTAAAAGGGGGAAAGCGGCAAGGAGTGAACATTTACTGAGCACAGCACTAAGGCTCATCCTCAAGGAAGTGTCAGTATCTCAATTACAAACACTAAGGTTGGAAGAATCAAATAACCGGCCTGAGGTCACAAAGCAAAAAATGATCTTTCTAGATTCAAGGCCAGGCCAGTCCAATTTCAAATATCCTACTTGCCCTACGATTCAGTGATGTCTAAGAAATAAAACACACAAGCAGTATTATAAAATCACAGATTTGGATTTAAAAAAATTTTTTAATATTTATTTTTGAGAGAGAGAGAGAGAGAGAGAGAGAGAGAGACAGAGCACAGTAGGGGAGGAGCAGAGAGAGAGGGAGACGCAGAATCTGAAGCAGGCTCCAGGCTCTGAGCTGTCAGCACAGAGCCCGACGCGGAGTTCAAACTCACGAGCCACAAGATCATGACCTGAGCCGAAGTCTGACACTTAACCAACTGAGCCACCCAGGAGCCCCCAGATTTGGATTTTAAAGTGCATTTGGTTAAGACCAGTGGGAATGCAAATTTATTATTTATACATTCAAAAACTTTTGAGCTTCTCTTAAGGACAGAACCCAGTACCAGGCATGTTGCCAGAAGCTAAGACAAAACTACACGTATTTTATCAGTCCTGCTCTCAAGAAGATTACAATCTAGTAAAGGCATGCCAATCTTAGATTCTAGCAAGGGAGATAAGAAATGGATGCAAGCAGATTTCAAATAAAAATACAAAACAGAGGCCTGGGACATTCCCAGTGTGAGCTAAGAATAAGTGACAAGAGACAAGACACACAGTGTCACAGGCAGAAGAGAGACTACTGTTGCCCCTGAAACATGGATAAGATACAGCTAAGTGGCCAGAAAGTGGAAAGGCATCCAGCAGGGAGAAACTACGCCAAAGAAGGTCTAGAACAGTGCTACCCAATTGACATAAAATGGGAGCCACGTAATTTAAACTTTTTAGGAACTATATTTCAAAAGGTAAAAAGAGGGGGCACCTGGCTGGCTCATTCAGCAGAGCATGCTACTCTGGATCTTGGGGTTGTGAGTTCTAGTCCCATGTCGGGTGTAGATTACTTGAAAATAAAATCTTTAAAAAAAAATAAATAAAGTAAAAAAATAAATAAAATGAAACCGGTGAGGTTAATTTTAATATTCTTTCACCCAATGTATCCAAATTATTCTCATTTTAACGTGTAAACACTTATTCGTGAGGCAGTTCACATCTCTCTGCCCATGCTATGTTTTCAAAACCCAGTGTGTGCTTTGCACTTAAGGCACACCTTCGTGGCACTGGCCACATTTCAAGCGCTCAGCAGGCACGTGCGGCTAGTGGCTACGGATATGGACACACAGATCTAGAGGCAAATCAAGGAAGAGGGGGGCGAGGGGGTGTGGTTGTTGTTGGGGGGCAGCGACTCAGCCAATTAAGCCAAAGCAATGACTTCATGAGAAATCCTAAAGAAAAGCTTAAATTTAAGCTGAATTTGGACAAAAGGATGCCAGTAATGTCCTAGGGCGGATAACATGAAGTATCAAACAGTGACACAGCTGCTGCTCTGCCCCCAAGACCCCAGGCCCCCGGGGACTGCAACTCCCTGGATTCCGTTCCATCGGCCCATCCATCGCCCTCAAAGGGTCCTGGCCCCCCCTCTGTCCCTTTCTGAGGGGTCCTCTGTCTCGTCTCGCTCTATAGGTTGGACACTATTTATTCGCAGCCCTCTCCACAATGATGTCATTACCAACCTGAAGCCTCTTGATCCCTCAATTTTCACGAACAAGCCGTATTCGCCCCCGCTGGAAGTAAGTTCTGAGTTCCCACCTTTCCAGCCCCGCTCCTGGACTAGCCAGTCCCCCCACAGTTTGCCTTCGACGGTCACTGAATTGTGGAGGGTGGGCACCAGGACCCCCCGCTCGAACTTCAATCTTTGCGGCTGCCTACTTTTCCCTCCCGTGTTCCCAATTCTCCACCATCCCCCCCAGAGGCTCTTCCGGACTTGTCGCAGCCACCCCAGCACCTCAGGGAACCCCGACAGTCAGCCTATATAATCCTGCCTCCCATATTATTTAAGAGCCCATTCCCTCAACTTCTGTCCTCCAAACCTCACAATCCTTCTGTCTCTTCACTGGCCCACCTGCCCCCCTCCGAAGACCGGAGGTTCTCACCTCCCAGGCCACCCGCCTGGGCTCCCACCGAGATGAGCCACGTGTCCAGCCCACCCCCCGGGGGCGTCTGCAATCCAGTCTCCACCTCCAACGCGCCCATTTCCCTCCATGCTTCCAGACCTGCCTTTTAACCCTGCACCGAGTCAGCCTTGCCTCTGTCCTGCCCGCTCAAATCACCGCTTTGTTTCTCTCTTTTGCCGCCCGAGGTATTCCCCCCAAATCTCTACTTTCTGCTACTTTTTTTTAACTTACCTTCCAACTATCTCTATTCCTGACCGTGACAGATGGGGTTTCCATTCCCAAGGGCTCCTGGAATGGTTTCCAGTGATTTCTAAACTCTAAATGCGATGGCCTCTGTGCAGTGGTTTGCACCCAACACAGGAAAGTCATGAGGGAAAACAAGTAAAATACCAGTGACCCTACATCTCCACACCCTGAGACCCCCGCCCCCGCCCCCCCGTTGGACCCTTCTGCCATCTGTCTGTACAGGCACACACGCACAAGTCCTTTTCCACGGCGCTTCATCTGAGACATTCCGTAAGCAGTTTGCGTGTGTTTTTTTTTTTAAATCTCCCACCCACCTCCTCCCATAGTGCCAACCTCTCTCCTCCCAAGCAGTATTAACATACGTACGAGATTGCCTTTTACGATCTTCCAGTCCACAAAAACGAGATCATATTATACATGGTTCTCTGCCTCTTCATTTCTCGTGGGAATCCGTCCAAGCCGGGCGGTACAGAGACCCAAGGCACGGACGGGCCACATTTTAGCCGACCATCCCCCTGCTGAGAAAGCATCCACTCACTTTCCAGTCCTTTGCCACTACAAACAATGCTGCAATAAATATTCTTGTACAAACAAATTACATACAGCTGCTTTTATTTCTATGGGATAAAGTCCCAGGAGAGGAACTGCTGGGTCAAAGGCCACGTGCATTTTAAATTTTAATGGACTCTGCCAGAACTCCTTCCGCAGCGGCTGTTCCCACCAGCCATGCTGGAAGACTGCCTCTTCCCAGCACTCCTGCCAGCAGGAGACATTGTCACTCTCGACAAGTTTGCCAGTCTGACAATCTGATGAACGCGGTTGAAAAACTCCCCCTCGCCTCCCACCCAGCTCCACGGCATTCAGGAGACTCACCCCCGCCCCTGGCAGCCCTTTCGGAGCCACCTCCTTGGTCTCCCAGTCTTATTTTACCTCCAAAAATTAAGTAGAAAACAAGGTTGTGTCCCGTGCCATTCCCCTCCCTTCACATGCTCTTCTTTGACAAGACCATTCCTTCACAGGGTTTCTAGTCATCATTTCCAGGGGCTGAATCCAAATGTGCATCTCCAAGCCAAGACCTCGCTCTTGAGCTCCAGACTTCTCACTGCTCATGAGACATTTCTCACAGAGACTGCCGACACCCCAGACCTCAGTAGGCCCAAACCCCAATCCTCCCTAGGCTCGCTCCAAATCTAGTCCTCCCCCCACACCACTGTAGTGCTGTCCGCAGGACGGGCACCCAGGCTTGAACCGCCAGGGTCCTATATCATTCCTCCCTACGCTCTGCCCACATCCGGGCAGTTCTCCACCGGGCGCAAGGCCCTCCCGGATCTCCAGGACTCCTGCAACAGCCCGCCCGCACCCCCAGCCCCAGCATGCACCCCGACCCTGTCAGTGAGACCCTGCAACACCTCCCAGGTGCAGGTGAACCTGAGCCCAAACTCGCGCACCACACTTTCATGGCCTTCCAAGCTCTGTTCCCATCTCCTTCCCAGCCTTTCGATGGACAACTCCTTCAGACTCCAAACTCAACAGAAGCGTGTCTGGTTGCTGCAGGCATGAGGAGATTCTCTTCTGACAGGAGAAAAAACCGTGACAAGGAACAGAGAAGGTAAACAGATACTTACTGGAATTTCCTCCGCCACTCTGGCCCTGCCAAGCAAATGTCTCTCTCTTTCTTAGCTTTAAAGAGGAAAGGTATTAGATAAAAGAAACTGGGTAAGCAAATGAATCATAGAAAGTAAACTGACAAGAAACTACAGGAAGGCGTATGTGTGTACTCGAAAGTGACCCAACACTGAGGACGGAAGGACAGGAAAACCACCCTGCTCCAAAGCATCCTTCCTGCGTTTACACAAACAGCAGAGAAGAGTTTCACAGTCACATCTGTCTCCTGATAGAGTTTCATGAACCAGATATTCATAACCGGCCGGCATTCAAACTCAAGCAGGAGGGCCTGGTCACGTTATAATAGAAAAAAAAAAAAAAATCGGTAGCTTGAACTGAACAAAGCTTACTAAACTAAACTAAACGACTTGAAGAGACAAACTGGCATGATAATTCATCTCTAGTCATTTAGAAAATAGTGAAAATGACTTAATAAACACTTACTTGGTGCCTGAGTTCAACTTTGTCCTGAGTAATTGAGGAAGGAAGGGCAATAAAGAAGAGATAAGCTCAGGGGCCTTAAAGAGTATATGCACCAGCTAGAGAGAAGAAACCTAGGAAGGGAGATAAGGGGTGAAAAAGTAGAGATTCTCAAGGGCAAAAAAGTCAATGCAAATGGAAAATGAATACGAACAGCAGGAGTTCAGTCAAAATAGATTTTCTGAACTCTGGTATGTGGAAAAGACCCCCGCATTTTTTTTTGTCAAAGCAAACAGAAAAGCGATCTGTTCCACCTAAGTTTTTACGCCCACCTAACGGTTTCTTAAATGTTTTCTAGCCTAGCAGCAACGATTAGAATCCAAGTTCTGACCACACTTCACACTTTGGAAAGACCGTGAGCGGTGCTCCACCAACGAGGGTTCCAGCGTCTTCTGATGGGAACTGTCACCAATCCATCACCCACTCTCGTGGCGGGATGCGGTGTCACAGATAATTTAAACAGCTGTCAGAGCCGAGCAGCTCTTCAGAATTCCATCTGGCTTGTAACACACACACACGCTCTGCACCCCGCCCCCTCCCAAGAAAGAACCGGGAGGAAGGATGTGAAGTCAGACACACCGGGATCCAGTCCCAGCTGTATGCCTCACCATATCCTCAGCTACGACATGGGTTTTCAAAGTCCTTTTCACGTAGTGGCGGGGAGCATTCATTTCCAAAGCCGTGTGAAAGTACCTAGCACAGTGCCTGACGCAGAAAAGGGATTCAGTGAGTCACTAACCGTGCCTTTCCCCTCTTCCTGGAGCTCCCTCAACTGTTCACAGCACACCATTCCCAAGGTGCCGTTCCTTAAAGCAAAATTCCGAAGCAACAGGGACAAAATTCTACGCCAAGTATGGGGAACTGATAGAATATCAAATGAATGTGGGGATTCGTAGAATATCAAACACGTAACAGAGAGGAATTTCATACTATGTTTCCAGATTACCTACAGCACACGCCCCTTCCATGGCACATGTGGTCTAAACCAGCTGCTGGCCCCAAACCCCAGCTGTGCTACAGGTGCCACGGGAGCCTTCTTACTATGCCTGAGAAAGTCTGGGGCCTCCAGCCCCCCAAGGGGTAAGGAGTAAGGAAAGAGGGAGCAAACTGAGAAGCCATGGTGTGATGCCCACACTTACCAGGGAGGCAAGTAATTTCTCTCGCCTCTGTCTTCTGAAGGGAGTCTGGAACGACTCTAGGGTCTCTCCTGGTATTTTAGGATGCAAATAGTTCAGGGGCTCCAAATTCTGCAGCATAAGATTTTAAGGTGAGGTGGGTGGGTGTGGGAATATATGAAGCATTTCTGTAGTAGCATCACAAACCGGCCTATGCTCAATTCTATAAAATATCATCCTACATTATAGAATTAGGACGTGAAGGGATTTAGTTGGTGGGTTTGTTTTTGCTTCTAACAACCCCACCCACCCACTCAGCACAGAGGTAGGAAAAAAATATCAGTTTTTGTAAAGCTACATTCAATCAAAGGCTCAAAAGGTGGGGCGCCTGGGTGGCTCAGTCGGCTAAGCGTCCGACCCTTGATTTCAGCTCAGGTCATGATCTCACAGTTCATGAGTTCAAGCCCTGTATCGGGGTCTGCACTGACTGTGCAGAGCCTGCTTAGGATTCTCTCTCTCTCTCTCTCTCTCTCTCTCTCTCTCTCTCTGCCCTTCCTGTGCTCCCTCTCTCTCCAAATAAAATGAACTTTAAAAAAACAAATGCTCAAAAGGAGGATAAATCCAAATATGTAAGGATTATCTATCTTTCTCTTCCTACTCTGTGAGCTCCTTTTGTCTTAGTAAACTCTCGTAGCAAAAAAATAAATAACAACAAAAAAAAAAAGGGATGAGAAATGTGAAGAGAGATACGGTGAAAAATGGAACAGAACAATTGAGGGAGGGGGTAGAGGGAATCAGGACTTGGACATAAAAGGTTTGGAATAAACTGGCCAGAACAGAAGATGCTCTCTTTGAATTTGAGCTCTACTCAAACATTACATGTTATTTATTAACCACTCCTTTTTTTCTTCCTATAAAGAAATTCAGCACAGTATCAGCTTTGATATATTTATAAGACTTCTCTTGGAGAAAGTCCAGAGCCTACATTTGGCTTTAAAAAGAAGGTTTTTCCTGCACGGAAGCTATCTCAGAAAGCCAAAGCACACCGTCCAGAAAAGCTGAGCCTCTTGTTAACATTTCCGAAGCAGACAGTAGCTGTGCACCGTTTGGTACCCACCAGAATCCCTCCAGAAGCATCAAAAGACTGCCAGCTACTCTACACATTTACAAGAACAATCCTGAAAAAGTGTGTGTTTGCAGACGAATTCTATTTCTACTGGTGTGCCCGTCAAAAGTTTATTGTCTCCAGGGGCGCCTGGGTGGCGCAGTCGGTTAAGCGTCCGACTTCAGCCAGGTCACGATCTCGCGGTCCGTGAGTTCGAGCCCCGCGTCAGGCTCTGGGCTGATGGCTCGGAGCCTGGAGCCTGTTTCCGATTCTGTGTCTCCCTCCCTCTCTGCCCCTCCCCCATTCATGCTCTGTCTCTCTCTGTCCCAAAAATAAATAAAAAACGTTGAAAAAAAAAAATTTAAAAAAAAGTTTATTGTCTCCCCAGGGAGAGTTCACTGGTTGCAGCGACTTGGCCAAATATCCAAACAGCTGTAATTAAATGGATTGCTGAGAGGCAGATAAGGTATAAAAACTGAGGACGATCCCAAAGGAACCAAAATTATGCTTCGTCCATGTTTAAGTCACACACTAGTCATCAGGTCACTGTCAGACACACCTCTAGGAGAAAAGCAGATCAATACGCCTGAAGGCAGCAGTGTGTGCACAGAGGCAAGCCATTTCACGGTTCAGTATGGAGACTGGCTGAAGCAACTGTGTCGTTCAAAATATTTCATACCCAATTATCTTAATATGATAAGAAGAATCTGAGAATTCAGCTCATTTGAATGATAAGTTGAGACACTCGGCCCACAGCAGCATATGGTGAAGTCCAAGGGAGAGGGCTTCTAACTCAAATGATCAAGCACAGACGCAAGAGTTAACTGTCCCAAAGTTTCCTAACTAAGGTCAATTCCAGAACAATGTCCCGACCCCTTAAGATGAAAATTATGTCTTGCAAATTGAGCGGCTACCTCACCTATCTAGGGAATATTTTTTTTTTTCCATCACTCCATGTTATGGAGTGCTCACCCAACATGAATTAAGGCCTGAAAGGAACTGCTCTTAAGTTTGTTTGTTTGTTTTACCTACTTCCCAGGCTTGAGAAAATGAGCAGCCTACTGATTTACGAATATATACGTAACAGTAGCTCCCAGGTCCCCCCAGCCCCTCACCTCTAGGGAAACCAACCAAAACAAAACTGATAACCCATGATTCAAAGGGAAGGTCCATAACGTTTTAAAGGGTCTGTTGTGATTACACAAGTGTAAAACTTTATTTTTTTTTTATTTTTTTTTTTAACATTTATTTATTTTTGAGACAGAGAGAGACAGAGCATGAACAGGGGAGGGGCAGAGAGAGAGGGAGACACAGAATCCAAAGCAGGCTCCAGGCTCTGAGCTGTCAGCACAGAGCCGGACGCAGGGCTCGAACTCACAGACCGCGAGATCGTGACCTGAGCCGAAGTCGGACGCTCAACCGACCAAGCCACCCAGGCGCCCCAAGTGTAAAACTTTAAAGATGGTCATGGGAATCCCACATGGCACAGGTCACTACAAACTACAGGCATCCTTACCTCGTCAGTCACTTAGCACGAACATTAGTGCCTGGGTGAAGTGTAGACGGTAGGTAAGGTGGCCCTGGCTTCCACACAGCTAAGACCAAGCAAACATGACTGTCTCTCACCTTCCAGGAGCCTCAGGTACTACGCCCATGACAGGAGCGCCGTGGACTCCTAGGGACCTCAGCAAGGCCCTCTGTCCCCAAGAGCCCATCCCTACCTGCCCACTGGCTGGTGCCTAAAATTCATCCTCAGGGCAGCAGTCCCGTCCTTGCTTCAGCCCTGCCAACCTTCTCCAGAAAATATTCTGCTGCTTTCTATCCCCTGTCCCCCCATTTTAAAAGTCATTCTTGAAGGAAAGGCACGAAAGTGTTAAGGAAGGCCTGACACAGACATACCTATAGAAACGCACCTAAAGTAATTGAGAAGAACCCTATCCCCAGACAGAGAACCTCTGCTCTAAGGCTCTGACGTGTTCTGTGAATCCTTCAGAGACATTCCATGGTATCTACCGGTCAATATCATTCGTTCATATACATACACAACCATATGTATATATACCTCTATGTGTATGTATACATATATCCCGTGGTAATCATACATCCAGACATAACCCTGTATATATAGATATAGATATATAGATATAGATATAGATATATACACACACGTATATACATATATATATCCCCATATATAACCCTTTATATAAATATATCCATATATATCTGTTTACATGCAGGTATATATATGACATATTTTGCCTTATAACTTAATATACCTGTATGTGATGGTTATTTTTAGTTGTCAACTTAGAGGGTGTTTTGGGATGAGATTAGCATTTAAATCAATGAACTTTGAGTAAAACACGTTGCTCTTCATAATATGAAGGGAGGAAAAGTTCCAAATTCGTTCTATGAGGCCAGCATTACCCTGATACTAAAACCAGATAAATATGCCATGAAGAAAGAATTACAGGCCAGTACCTCTGATGAACACAGACACAAAAATGCTCAACAAATACTAGCAAAACGAATGCAACAATATATTTTTAAAAATCCTTCACCACAATCAAGTGGGATTTGTCCCTGGGCTGCCCGGGTAGTTCAATATTGGCAAATCAATCATGTCACACATCGATCACATCAATAAGAGACATGACAAGAGACATTTGCTCATTTCAGTAGATGCAGGAAAAGCATTTGACAAAGTACAACAGTCATTCGTGATAAAAACCCTCAAAAAAGCAGGTTTAGAGGGAGAGGGAATGCACCTCAACATAATAAAGGCCATATATGAAAAACCCACAAGAAGCATTACCCTCAATGGCGAAAGATTGAGAGTTTTCCCCTAAGGACAGGAACAAGAAAACGATGTCCACTCTCACCACTGTTGTTCAACATAGGACTGGAAGTCCTAGCCACAAGCAATCAGACAACACGAAGAAATCAAAGGCATCAAACAGGTAAGGAAGAAGTAAAACTTTTTCTATTTGCAGATGATACAATACTGTATATTAAAAAACCCTAAAGACCCCACCAAAACACTGCTAAAACTGACAAATGAATTCAGGTAAGTCGCAGCATACAAAAATTAATGTAAAGAAATCTGTTGCATTTTTATACACCAATAATGAAGCAGCAGGAAGAGAAATTAAGAAAACAATCCCATTTACAACTGCACCAGAAATAATAAGATACCTAGGAATAAACTAACCAAAGACATGAAAGATCTGTACTCTGAAAACTATAAAACACTCATGAAAGAAATTGAAGGCAAAAGAAATGGAAAGAGATTCCATGCTCATGGATTGGAACAAATATCGCTAAAATGTCTATACTACCCAAAGCAATGGATACATTCAACGCAATCCCTATCAAAATACCAACAGCACTGTTCACAAAGCTAGAAAAAACAAGTCTAAAATATGTATGGCACCACAAAAGACCCTGAAGAGCCAAAGCAATCTTGAAAAATAAAAACAAAGCTGGAAGCATCACAATTCCAGACTTCCAAGTTTTATTACAAAGCTGCAGTCATCAAGACGGTATGGTACTGGCACAAAAATAGACACACAGATCGATAAAATAAAAAACCCAGAAATAAACCCATGGTCATACAGTCAATTAACCTTTGACGAAGTATTAAAGAACATCCAATAGAAAAATAAACATCTCTGCAACAAATGGTACTGTAAAAACTGGATAGCAACACGCAGAAGAATGAACCTGGAACACTTTCTTACACCATACACAAAAATAAATTCAAAATGGATAAAAGACCTGAACGTGACACAGGAAGCTATGAAAATCCTAGAAAAGAGCACATCCAGTAATTTCTTTGACATTGGCCAGAGCAACTTTTTTCTAGATAGGTCCTCTGAGGCAAGGGAAACACAAGCAAAAATAATTTACATCAAAATAAACACTTCTGCAAGGCAAAGGAAACAATCAACAAAACTAAAAGGAAACCTACGGGATGGGAGAAGGTATTTGCAAATGATGTCTTCAATAGAGTTAGTATCCAAGATATATAAAGAACTTACACAGGGGCACCTGGGTGGCTCAGTCGGTTAAGCGTCCGACTTCAGCTCAGGTCACGATCTCGCAGTCCGTGAGTTCGAGCCCCGCGTCGGGCTCTGGGCTGATGGCTCAGAGCCTGGAGCCTGCTTCCGATTCTGTGTCTCCCTCTCTCTCTGCCCCTCCCCCGTTCATGCTCTGTCTCTCTCTGTCTCAAAAATAAATAAAACGTTAAAAAAAAAAAAAAAAAAGAACTTACACAACTCAGCACCCAAAATAATACAATTTAAAAACTGGCAGAAGACATGTACAGGCATTTCTCCAAAGAAGACATACAGACATGTAAAAAGATGCTCATCATCACTTATCAGGGAAATGAAAATAAAAACCATAATGAAGTAACACCTCACACCTGTCAGTGGCTAAAATCAACAGCACAAGAAACAACAGGTGTTGGTGAGGATGTAGAGAAAAAGGACCCCTCACGCACCGTGGGTGGGAATGCCAACTGGTGCAGCCACATAGAAAACGGTATGGAGTTTCCTCACAAAGTTAAAAATAGAACTACCCTATAATCCAGCAATGGCACTACTGGGTATCTGCCCAAAGAACACAAAAACACTCATCCAAAAAGGTATGTGCACCCCTATGTTTATAGCAGCATTATTTACAATAGCCAAAACACAGAAGCAGCCCAAGTGTCCAACGATTGAAGAACGGATAACGAAAACATAGTAAAGACGTACAATCAAATATTATTATTCAGCCATTAAAAAATGAAATCTTGCCATTTGTGATGACATGGATGGAGCTGGAAAATATAAGAGAAATAAGAGAGAGGAAAACAAGTACAATATGATTGCACGCTTATGTAGAATTTAAGAAAGAAAACAAATGAGCAAAGGCGGAGGTGGGGCAGGGAGGGAGAGACAAACCAAGAAACAGACTCATAACTTACAGATCACAAACTGATGGTTACCAGAGGGGAAGTGTGTGGGGGAATGGGCGGAATAGGTGATCGGGATTAAGGAGTGCTCTTGTGATGAGCACCGGCTGATTAAACTAAAAACTTAAAAAAAAAAAAAAAAATGTTTAAGAAGACCTGCCTGAACAAGACTTTATCTGCACCATCAGCTGTCCTGGGGCTCCAGGCTGTCTGCCCACAGTGCAGATTTTGGATTTACCTGCCTCCATGATCACGTGAGCCACTTCCTTACAATAAAACTTTTTTTGAGTGGATATACATACATATATATCCTAATATACCCTACAGAACCCTAAAATACTATATATGATACACACAATGCATACATATGTGCACATACACACACGTATATAAATACTGACATACAGAGAACTGAAAGTTTCAAGAAATAGTTATCCTTACCACATTGCAATATACTTGGATACCCTCTATTCCACGTTATGCTTTGTTATTACACCTCATGTATGTCTCAGTATGGGTACCACTCAAAAGAAAAAAAAAAGTCAGAAAGCTGCTGGAATCAAAAAATATATATATATATATATCCTTAGAATTAAAAGGACAAAAAAAATTAAAGAAAACAACCTGACCCACTAAACTGACATCACTACCCGTGACTGATAGTTTGGGGGGGGGGCATACTGTTTTATTCAAAAGGCTGCCTACTGTATACAGTGTTCTGTACCTGAATATCCTCTTAACATAGCACAGAAATCGTTCCATATTTATGGATACTTATTTTGTTTCTACGTAGACCTTTTATTATAGGGACAGTGAGATAAGGAAAAAAGCAGAGTGAAAATGAAGGTTTCCGAAAGCCCAAAGCAGAGTACCAAAGTCAAGTTTAAACTCATTCACAATTTAATCCTAGGCTGATTTACGGTTTCCATACAGTGGACAACAAAAGGAACCAAGAATAGGAGGCAGACATCTTCTCTGGACATCGGTGACTTATGAGAGCTTTCATTCTTTTTACTGAAACATTAGTACTGCTGCTCTCCCTCCCAACTATTTTCCAGCAAAGATTCCAGTAAAGATTAGGAAATTCAATTTCAGGCTTGACCATCAGACTTACAAGAACAGGTTAAATTCTATGAATTCAATTACACATACTGGCTAAAAAGAAAGGCAGCAAGGCACATCCCTGTTGTCCAAATCGGCCCCTCCCCCTTCCTGTTTCCTGTCTTACTCATTTCTCTTTTTAATGTTTTTACATTTATTCATTTTTGAGAGACAGAGAGAGACACAGCATGAGTGGGGAAGGAGCAGAGAGAGAGGGAGACACAGAATCCGAAGCAGGCTCCAGGCTCTGAGCTGTCAGCACAGAGCCCGACGCAGGGCTCGAACCCACGAACTGCAAGATCATGATGACCTGAACCAAAGTCTGATGCTCAACCGACTGAGCCACCCAGGCGCCCTTCATCTCTCCATTTCTATTTGAAATGAGCTGTAAAGCTTCTGTTACCATGGAAGTCTCAAACCCATTTATTTCCTACCTATTCATGTATCCCAAACACAGTTTCTTATTCTAGAAAGCACAGATCAGATTCTTTCAACTTTATAAGTAGCAGTACAACAGAGTCAAGAGCATACACATTCAGACAGAAAGGTGCCAATGCTTAAGGGCCTTAGAAAATCTCTTCCGCCAGATTCAGGACTACATTCAGTCCTCTGGAAGGGCCCCGGGGACTTTCCCCACTCCCAGCCCAGGGAAGTAAGACAAAAGGACACTTGAATCCTTTTGTCCTCTACCCTGGCTGTAATTCACACAATTCCAGTGTATCTCTTTCGTTTGTTGGAATTTCACAAAAGATGTAGTTTGGAACACAAGATTCCTCTAATTTTGAAGGTGTGAAAACCACCAATATTGTACCTTTCACAAACAGGAAAACAAACCTGGAGAGGCTGAATGGTGTCCACAGATCTCCAACCTTATCCAGTGCCGACCAGAACTGGACCTCCAGAACAGGAGTGCCCCAAATGTGGTGTGGGGTCAACGGAAGCAGCATCTTGTGGAAACTTGTTAGAAATGAAAATTCTCCGGCCAATCCCAGCTCCTAATCAGAACGAGTAAGCGTGGGAGGGTGGGGCCCAGAAACTGCGCTTTTTACCAAACTCTCCAGGTGATTCTGATGCCTGGAAGTTTGAGGATCTCCATTCTGGAGCGAAACCCATTGTTCTTTCCGTCATTCTCTTCCTCCTCCTATTCTAATCCCACATCTCTACTGAATCACACAAGAAACAATTGCCCGAAAATACTGATCCTAACTACAGATTCACCCACTGAAAAAAGAAAGACCAACGTTGTGATAAGGTCTTCGAATGCAGCTATGATGCAATTTTTTTTTTCTTTTTTCACAATAAGAACATCCACATCCAAGAGGGTCAGATACAAGTTAAGGTCTTCAAGGAGTAATTCAAGGGGGTAGGATTTACTAATATTTCAGAGATTAAACCTCAAAAGGGCTGAGAAATGCTAAAAAATTTATTTTTGGAAAACCAGTCACGGTACCCTAGACGATCTGTAATCAATATATTGGATCTTAGAACACACCAAAAAGAGACAGATAAAACACAGGAAGATTTTAAAACTATGAGACAGCTCCTTCTAAAAAAAAAAACCTAGATGGGTCTATATAGACTTCACAGACCCATTATATCCAATATCTGAAACCTCATTTCCAGATTCTCAAAAATAAGGAGAAACACAACCATTTCTCACCCCCAGCCTGAGGTGACTAATTCCACCAGGCCTCATGGTGTGTGAGGTTTGAGGCATAAATCCATCACCTACACAGGTGAATTTGCTGACCTTCTGCAAAATAAACATACAAGAGGCACTACACAGACTAACCGTTGTAAGCCGCTCCTCAATTTCAGGCTATTTTCACAAATTTCGAGAATGCCAAATGACAAATTACAACATGAAGCTTGAACATCTACAATTAAGAACCACGGTGAGACTCATACTACTCAAACCCCTACTTATCTTTTCCTTGATGAAATAAAATCTTCCAAACTAGGTCCTATGAAGCACTCGGTAGATGAACTTTCATCTTGAAAAGGAAATACAGCATCTACCAAAGCAGAGAGGCTTCAGGGAGGGGTGAAAAGAGGTGGAAGGCTTTAGCCAACTTCCGGAACTAATGTGAAGAGTGTAAGCGGCTTGGAAAGAATATGAACATTTCCAGGGCCTCTGCTCATTAATTCGCTTCAGATTAATTAGTATAAAGGGATGCATTGCAATAATGAAAATTTTTTTTTAATTTTTTTTTTTTAACATTTATTTATTTTTGAGACAGAGAGAGACAGAGCATGAACGGGGGAGGGTCAGAGAGAGGGAGACACAGAATCTGAAACAGGCTCCAGGCTCTGAGCTGTCAGCACAGAGCCCGACTCGGGGCTCGAACTCACAGACCGCGAGATCGCGAGATCGTGACCTGAGCCGAAGTCGGCCGCTTAACCGACTGAGCCACCCAGGTGCCCCAATAATGAAGATTTGATAGGCAAAGCCCTCCCCGTCTCCTGGCAACGTTCCTCCATCCCCACCCCGCACAAACTCCCACCGTTTGCACATACCTGCAAAAACCCACGAGATACCTCGAGAGCAAAGACACAAAACTTGCAAACCAGGCTCCAGACCACAATTTAAGGGTGGTTTCTGTTTGGAGAGTAAGCTTCCTTTCCTTGGACTACATTCACTGCCATTGCAAGGCTATAGGTAACTGTTTTTAACCGAGAGTCCCCTTCTGGAAGCGTGGCCCGCCGCCTTCCCACAGAAAACCAGTCCCTGCCCCCTCCCCCAAACTACCATCGTTACAGACCCGTTATATCCAGACTAATGGAGCAGGATGGTCATCAAAACCAAAAGGTATTGTGAATGACACGGACAACTGCTTTGTAATGATCTTGTTTATAATTAGCCCACGTTGATAGACTTTTAAGATACCAGTTGTTGCTTTTTAAAACCATCAACAAAAACGTCATGGCTATTTATAAACATGGAGGCAAGACAAAGCCATGTTTCTCCTTACACAAAATAAAGGGGTGAACTAGATGCCTCTCCAGATTCCTTTCGGCTCCAATAATGTATCCAGGGTCCTCAAGTCCCCCGCTCACAAACTGCTAGGAAAAAGTCCCTTTATCTCCATGCAGATGATACAATCTGCCTTAACCAACACAATAAGCCCCGGCTGTAGGCCATTCTCTCTCTGTAAAGTTGCACATTCCTTTGGGGAAGCGCTGAGGTACACAAACGAAGAAGCTGTTATTGCCTCTGCTAATTCCAAGAAGTCATAGGTTTGGGTCCACTCCCACAGAAAATTTGAAGCATTTCCTGGTTCTTTGATGGAGTACTCCCAGCAGGTCCTGCTAACGGGTAAGCAAAGAGAAGCAGAAAGAATCCTGGGATCTAAGCCTCGCTCTGCTTGCACTAACTTCTGAGAATAGAGGATTAAAGCAGGTCATTTAACTTCCCCCAAACATCAAGTTTCTCTTCTGAGAAATGGGTTGAATTACAAGATTTCGAAAGGTTATTCTGTTCTAAAAGGCTTACTGATGCGTGACAAACTATGAAAGCGTTATAGAGCGGTTGGTGATCTGAGACGTTTCTAATATGTGTCTGTGAATATAAATCTTCATGTCTGTATCACTATCATTTTTCAAAGTTGGTCCTGCCTGCTGCACCCAGAGATATAAACGTACTGAAATTCTTCAAGAATCTCTGACGCATTCTATAAATGTTTGAAGATTTTCCTTTAGACAACACGGAAATGACAGGAGGTGTTACTTAACGTTGACGATAAAATGGGTACGAGCCCATCCATTTGCAGAACTACCCATTTATTGATTTGCGGAAAATTCCAAGTGTTGGCTGCCAACGGTGTAGACACCGTTCAAGTTTTACTCAATTTTCTAACTAATGAGATTTATCAAGCCACCAAAATTTAGTTTCTGTGACAGACAGCTTTTCAGAAAATGCCATACTGCAATGACATTCTCTTCTCAACACATACACGGGCTCCAGCAACGTCAACCATCCTTCTGGACCCAATTTCTTCACACATTGAGACTAATGGCCAAGGCGGAACTTATTATAGTCAGACATGGTGACATCCCCCAACGCTTAGACAGGTCATTTTAAAATCTCGATTACATGGAAACCTGAAATAGAACTGGCAAGGGGCGCCTGGGTGGCGCAGTCGGTTAAGCGTCCGACTTCAGCCAGGTCACGATCTCGCGGTCCGTGAGTTCGAGCCCCGCGTCAGGCTCTGGGCTGATGGCTCGGAGCCTGGAGCCTGTTTCCGATTCTGTGTCTCCCTCTCTCTCTGCCCCTCCCCCGTTCATGCTCTGTCTCTCTCTGTCCCAAAAATAAAATAAAAAACGTTGAAAAAAAAAAAAAAAAAAGAACTGGCAAAATGCTGCTTGTTAGGGTTTCTTGGGAAATGACCTTTATGGAAGAGACGGAAATGCTTTTTCGTTAACAGTCATTACAAAATAGGTGTTCTTAAATACGCTGAAATTTTCTCTACTGGTGTTCACTTTTTTAATGTTTATTTTTGAAAGAGACACAGAGAGAGCGAGCACGTGGTAGGGGGGAAGGGGTGGGGAGCAGAGAGAGAGGGAGACACAGAACCTGAAGCAGGCTCCAGGCTCTGAGCCGTCAGCACAGAGCCCGGTGCGGGTCTTGAACCCACGAACCATGAGATCGTGACCTGAGCCCAAGTCAGATGCTTAACCAACTAAGCCACCACGTGCCCCTGGTGTTCACTTTTAATAGGCTTGTAACTAATATATTTAACAAATCTTTTCTTTAAACGTTTCTTGAAAAAAAAAATGGTGCCTGTCAAACAGCACATCACAGGTCAGTCAGAAATACGGAAAAAACTACTACATTTATAGGTGGGTAACCTCCAAGTCTCTCGTCCCTCTCTGGCAAATTAATACAGTTAGGTCTCCCGATCCTGGCCAAGCCACTTCAGGCCAGCACCACGCAGGGAAGGACACATAAAGGGTGCCAGGATCCCACCCCGCACACCCCCACCTGCTCTCCAGGTTGGGTGTCCTTCAAGGGCAATGGTCAGTCACCCAAAGGGTAGAGTTTCTCAAACTACAAACAGCCACCAGCAACACCTGATGTGCTTGGTAAAGTGCCCCCTGGCTCTCCAGAATCACCAGGTCAAAGTTCGTTCCAGGAACCTGCACTTGAATCTGCAGTTAAAGTTAACCTGAACTCCCAAACGGGGAGGCAAATTCAAGTTTGAGAACGGCCATCCCTGGCTTCGGTTTCTCCACGTGTAAGAGAAGGTAACAAGACCTGACCGTTACCTAAATCCTCTCCTGACTGGTCTTCACAAGCCATCCCATTAAGACTCAGCAATGCCAGGGGTGCCTGGGTGGCCAAGCGGGTTAAGCACTAAACTCCTGACATCGGCTCAAGTTGTGGTCTCCACGGTGGTGAGGTTGAGCCCCAAAATGGCGCTGAGCATGGAGCCTGCCTAGGAGGCTCTCTTGCTCTCTCTCTCTCTCTCTCTCTCTCTCTCTCTGTCCCTCCCCTCTCCATACGTGCTCACTCGCTCTCAAAAATAAACAAACATCAAGAAGACTCGGTAATGGCATCACTTTATATGGACATTGTCATAGCATCTCCACCTGGGAACCGATGCGGCTACTTTGTTCTACACACACCCACACCAGCCCACCCTGCACTCCAGAACTCCACCATCATTGCCTCCACTGAGGCACTGATCTTATCTGTTTCTTCCCCAGCCCTTCTAGTTCAATACTGAATTCCCCCACACCCAGTTCCAGAGGCCTTGAAATTCATGTTATCCACAGCCCCCAAGATCACAGATAATTATTTCCTTGCTATATCTAATCATTCATTTTGGATTTACCAGGACTCAACACGCTCCCCAGCCCTGCCCTCCTTAGTAGTGTTGGCTGATGGCTACTCGCCCTCCAGAAATGAATGCTCAAACACCGGGGAGCATAATAGCAAAGAACAAATAGGCTACTTTTAAATTCTCATAACGTTTTTTCCTTCTGTTTTCTTATACTCAACACTGAATACAAGCATTGAGTTTTATAGCTGAAAGGATCCCTAAGTCATTTAGTCCACTGTGACTCCCCCCGGCCACCAAAGTCGCAAATTCAGAAATGGAAACTCAGAGAGGTGGTCACGTTTCGCTTAAGATCACACACTTATTTTTGGCAAAACTACCCAAAACCGAGGCTCTTAAATTATCCAAAACCCAAGCTCCAGCCTTTTTTCAATATGGTATGCTGACTGCCGGATTATTACCTCTGACTGGACACATACCAAGAACAATTCTGTCAAACACATACAAGTTATCTTTCAAATAGTTCATTCTTTGTTGCCCATTAGAAGGGAGAAAAAGGCACTGACGAAAGAGGCATATGGGTCCCAAAACATTACAAACAACAAGCATGGAATGATAGCTTTTAAATAGTTAAGAAGGGGGGCACCTGGGTGTCTCCGTCAGTTAAGTGTCCAACTTCAGCTCGGCTCATGATTTCACAGTTCATGGGTTCGAGCCCCGCGCTGGGCTCTGTGCTGACAGCTCAGAGCCTGGAGCGTGCTTCGGATTCGGTGCCTCCCACTCTCCCTGCCCCGCCCCTAATGGCAGTCTGTTTCTCTCTCTCTCTCTCAAAAATGAACATTAAAAAAAAAAAAGTAAGGAATCCAACTGAGAGAGGGAAGGACACAGACACATTCAACCTCTATGTGGGTAATGCCACCAATTAGCAGATGGACCCTCTGAGTGCAGAGGACAGAGTATACTTTTCCAGAAAAAGTAAGGAGATAGGAAAGTGTCAAGGAGCACTTCAGAAGGAGGACATTTGAGATGACCTGGGAGGGTTAAGTGTTCTCCAGATAAAACAACACAATTCCGACGCGGGAGAAAATGAAAAGAAGCGAGCTGCTGGCAGGTGTTGGATGTGTACGTAACGAACGGATCCATCCATGGATGTGTATGTAGCAAATGGATCCAATCAGAGTCGTTTCTGATTTCAAGTCTTATGTACAACAAAGTTATCTGCCCACAATGTAACGCGGGGCATTTCTCAACAAGAAGTTCTGCAGACAGCTGTGAAGGGAGAGTTATTATAGAAAACTACGGTTTCGGAGCGATTATGTTTTTCCAGAAGCAAAGTTCAAAATGAAACAGTTAAATGGGAAAAAATTTCGGTTTTTGATTTGGCAAACGTTCATCAAGGTTTCACGTCTTCATATAGTTAAGTATTAATCCCAGACGTTTCAAATGCCACCGACACAAACGATAACTTAATTCATCTGAATGTATTCCAGATGTGTTCTTCCTCGGTTTCTGTTCCTGTGTACAAAGCCCCTCTTCTGAAAGTACAAAAATATCCATTTTAAACCAGTGTTATGGTTATCTAGAGTGGTACGGGTAAATACAAGTAATATCATATGAATCACCACCCTAGTATGAGGCCTGAAGAGGGAAATTAACGAGGAGAATTTGATGCCTCACCTACCAGAAGACATGGGGAACCATTTGAAAGCAATTTTCATTTTCTTCCTGAGAAATCTAATGCCCTCCTACGTGTAGGTGAATTGCCAAATGAGTAGAAGGTATATTCCAGACCAAAATCTAGATCCGTTAATACCCCATGCGATGACATTGCTACTACCCCACACTTAGGAAAGATGGGGAAACATGTATTTTTAGCATTTTATTACTGGTAAAATCCAGTGTTTATTTTCAATGTTTGTTTATTTTTGAGAGAGAGGAAGCCAGCAGGGGAGGGGCAGAGAGAGAAAGGGAGACACAGAATCCAAAGCAGGCTCCAGGCTCCAAGCTGTCAGCACGGAGCCCGAGCCCTGCGCGGGACTGGAACCCACGAATCGTGCGATCATGACCTGAGTCGTGACGGAAGTCAGATGCTTAACCAACCAGGTGCCACGATAACGTCTATTTAAAACAGCCAAATACTTGGCCAAGGGTCACTCAACTTTACAATCATGATATTACCCTCAAAAACAATTTCAAAGAACACTTCACTCCCTCTATCAACCAGCATTTAAGAGTGTCCACGAAATACCATGCTGAACCTGGAAGGGGTACAGAAAGAAAATAAGCAAAGCGCTCCCTACACGATGGTGAACATACCACAATTTGGATGCAATGACCAGCACAGACCACATGGACTGGAAACCCAAGAGAGGCTGATACGCAGGAGGCAGGCTCCGCAGGGTCTCAAGGGGTGACCGCAACAAAGCGTTTGCCAAACAGGGAAAAACCATCGTAGGGGACGGCGCGCAAAGGGGATGAAAAACCGAAGGAGTGGGCCCTGTACTTTGCCACACCACCCCACGGCTCCAGCCCGCTGAACATCCTTATTTCACAGAATTTGAGACCACCACATCACACATCCAAGGAGGGAGGAATGAACACTTCTGGAACTCCTGTACTGTGGCAGGCAAGGTTCTGAGCACATTATGTAAATTAATTCATTAATTTCTCAATTCTCAAAACGATCTTCCATAAGGAAGGCACTGCGGTCGCCCTCCTTTTAGAGATGAAAATCCTGAGGCATAGGAACCTCTTTACTAGACAAAAATAAATAAGGAAAAACACCGTGAAACGGATGGTTTCAAGAGGAGAGGTGGATGGGAGGGCGGGAGAAATAGGGGAAGGGGATTAAGCGGACACTTACCATGATGAGCACTGAGTAATGTACAGAATTGTTGAACCTTATAATGTACACCCTGAAACTAACAACACTGTGTGTTCGTTACACCAGAAATTAAAAAAAAAAAAATTAAACCACTTTGAATTTTAAAATAATATTGTATTAAAACCCATCAGTATGCTTCAAGGCAATGAGAATCCTTACCTTTTACCAGTTTTAGGGAAAATTTGCCAGCTTAGTTACTATGCCATTTCCCAAACTCCTAATGACAGGACAACCTTCAAAATTCCAGTTTTGCATCCTGTCTGCAATGCAAAGGAATCAGTAATGGCAACTGCTGAAGAACTGTGTCCAAGAGACCCAGTCAGAAATCTAAGCAAGAATTTAAAAAGAAACCTTGTAACCCAACACCATGAAAAACACAAGGAAAGCTGAGGTCCAGATTCTGTTACTCAATCTAGAAACCTCATAAATGGAAACAAAGCAGACCCACTTCCAGCTGGATGGAATGCCTGGAGAGGATCGGGCTGGATCCCAGGGCGGACCGGAATCCAAGTCGGGAAAGGCTCTATACACGCCCCTGGCGGGGAACCTTCTCAGCGCACCAGCCTGTATCTACTGGCCCTAATCTGTGGAGGGCTTCACATGTGGGAACTTCTTGTTCTTTCTTAAAATTGTGAGCTCGGTCATAAAAATAAAAGCTTCCAAATGAGCTCGGTTGTCATTAAATCCTCAATTCACTTACAGCTACAGACATGCCAACAGCTAGCAGGATGAAGGAGGAACACGGAAGCAGGCAGACCTGGGTCAGATCTCAGCTGTGGGACTTCGTTACTATGTGAACTTGGGTGAGGGGCCCCCACAGGTCTCCGACCTTGCTCCCTGTTGCTGAGATCCTGAACATCCTTAACTGGACACAATCCTCCCTCCCTCCCAGGCCCATTCCACCGCCCGTTTCAGGAAACCTCCTCTTCCAGGGTCCCCAGCCCTCCATGCCAGTGCCTTTGCATCAACTGCTCTATCACAACTGCTCTCTTTCCACCAGCCTGGCCTTGCTAAATCCACTCACCACAAGCCTAAGAGGGGCTCGGTCTAAAACGCAAATCTCCTCTGCCCAAAAAGTGATTTGCGTTTTTTGTTTTTTTTTTTCAGTTTTATTAATGTTTATTTATTTTTTGAGAGAGAGAGGAGACAGAGTGTGAGCGGGGAGGGACAGACAGAGAGACAGACACAGAATCCGAAGCAGGCTCCAGGCTCCGAGCTGTCAGCACAGAGCCCAACACAGGGCTTGGACTCACGAACCGTGAGATCCTGACCTGAGCCAAAGTCTGACGCTTAACTGACTGAGCCACCCGGGCACCCCTCAAAAAGTGATTTGCTTTTATGTCACAATGTCACTTGCCTTTCTTCTCTACTTGAAGTTCTCTTACTTCAAAGACTTAAGGCACTTAGTACAACTTAGGAGCTCACTAAATGCCTGTTCAGGGCTGAGGGACAGTTATTCAGGCTTCAGTTTCTTCTTCATTCCGCTAAAAACCTCCACGCTCTTTTCAGAGGAATAAATGGGACCGTTCCCTGGAGCCTAGCACAGGGTCTGAGAGGCACTTCCTGCCATAGATTCTGACTTTCATCTGGGTGCTACTCACTTTTCCGAAGTGTGCAAAGTACTATCCCACACGGGAGCTCACCGGACCCCTCTGATGACTCTGAGACCGACGAGGTTACATGAAGAAGCTGAGGCCAGTGACGTTTAAGGCCTGCACAATCAAGGCTCGTTTGTGGAAAGACCTACCGATTCCAAATCCTGAGTTTTCTGTGATGCCTTTTCGTCAGGAGTTCTGGCATGGTTTATATTTATAGAAAGCAATTCCTACCCATCTCTCCCATGAAGTTTATCCAGCAAAAGGTGTCATTTTACTGCACCTCTGAAACACAAACACATAGGCCAAATTCCACTACAATGGACTCCAAGGACTTTGGTTTGTGCTACGTCAAACAATTGCTTTAAGCAAACTGTCAGCTGGCTCGTTCACGCACTCCTTCATTCAGCAATTATTTACCACATGCCCATGTGACACCAGGCACTGTGGTGCTGAGAACGTCCCCTTCCCTGAGAAATTAGAATTATACTATACAAGTTTTCCAACGGAAGCCAACGGTGGAAGATCCAGAATGCGGGCACCCGAATAGGTACCTGAATGAAGAGCAGTGAACTAAAAGCCAGAAAATCTGAGAGCTCATCCCGGCTATGCTCCTACATAAGCTGCGAGACCTTAGACAAGTCCCTGGTCCTAGGTTTCCTGACCCACAAAAAATGGGAAAACTGGTCCTAAATGTTAACTTTCAAGTCATTTTGTGCTATGAATCCTAGAGATTCCAGGATTCCACACACCGGCAAGTTCTTCTGACGCTGACAAGTGAGATTTTATACCGCAATTTTATAAACTTTTGTGATTTTTAGAATGTCTTCAGTTCCTGTATGAGATGGCACTTGCGTTCAATTTCTCATCACACATTTATTTAGCAAAGCTCTTTTGGCCTTACTCTCAAGATTTTTGCACCCTTATCTCAGGAAATCATGATCAGGCATATAAACCTTAGTGCCTTAAAAAGTAGCTAAGGAGGCCCACTACATGTTGGCACACATCTCTGATGCCCACCTATAAATTCATACTCCCAGATTCTTCCCTGTAATCAAGTAGAAGACATCTAAGAATCACCCTGAACAGCCAGACACAAGATACAGCAAACTGAAGCACATTCCTATACGCTGACTTACATGAGAAATTTCCCCAAACCCTTTCTTGCTTCACAACTTTCTCGACTTCTATAGAAGTGACCTTTTCTTTTCTCACTCATGCAAGGAACCTTAACTGAGCTCCTGCTCTGTCAGTGTCTGTGATGGGTGCTGAATACAGTAGTGGGGACAGGCTGCAGGGTCATCACTAGCCCACATTGTATTTCGGGGTGAATTACAAAAGGTGCCCCGTTCCAGTGGAGATGAGTGGTGCACCAGGGGTTTGGGAAGTGGAGTACAAAATTTCAGCCTCTAACTGCCCGCTGGACAGGATAGCCTTGTGCAGTGAACAACTTGCACAACTGTGCAAGGTAGCATCGCTAGATGTGTTTGAAAACAAAAGTCATGTTCTAGTAGAGGCACTGCCTACAACAAGAGGAAGAGCTTAAATGCCTAGAGATAATGGGGAAGGAAAGGCTCCTGGAGAAGCTATTTGACTGACACGTGAAGGATGTGTGCGTAAACAGCAGATGGAAATCGGAATAAGAGCGTAAGCGGAATGCTCATTCATTCCAGATAGAGGTCTAGAAATGACAACTTGGAATTAGTGTGATGTGTCTGGCAGTGTGTCGTGCATGTGTGTAAGGAGGCGAGGGAGGGGAGACGCAGGGAACAGCTCCTAGACAAGACTGAAAAGGCAGGCAGGAGCCAGATTATGAAACACCTTATTTGGTATGACAGGTTAAGGTGTGAAAACCTGATTCTGAGATCACTTATGGGCCTGTTTTGCCACTAAAAATAAACTCTTCTCCAACCGTACCTTGCCATATTTTTTTTACATGTACAAAACACAAAAATCTCTGATACCCCAAAGCGACAAGTCTTATCCTATTAGCCAAATCCGATAGAAATCTGCTTTTAGAACTGCACCCGTTTTGTTTCATATTTCCTTTTTAGCACATAAAAAGCCTAAAGAACGTCAGCAAACGTCTTTAAGTGTACAAATTCTAACAGTTGCGCTCAAAGCGTAAGCCCAGTGATCGACACTTTTCATTCAGAGCCTAGGTCTGAAATATTTACAGCATATGGTCTGCACCTGTAAGAAACCTGTAAGACTTGAAAACTTCTAGAGACACCCCAGCTGGAGCCATTGGAGAAGGACTTGAAGGTGGCCAGGTGCTTTCCATTAAAACAATTATGTCAGCAGCACTTGAGAAACAGGAGGTAGAACGAGTGAGTAACACAGAAGAGAACCCCCCAGACCTTCACCACGTAGAAATAAACGTCTTACCACGACCCGAGGCTGCCCGGAAGATTTCAAGGGTCACCAGGCAGCCTCTTAGAGGGCCCCCACAGGGACAACGCAGAAAAACACCCTCCTGAATGGAACTGTCTCCCGGACCAAGCAGTGTCCTCTACCCCCTCCCCCCAACTAAATAAAGTTACCCATTTTGCGATTTTAGGAAGAAGGGCCACGGAAACCCATCGCTATTAAGTTTCGCCGTTCCTTCAAGGTAAACCACCCCGTGCAATCTTACTCCATACCTTTACGGCGGCTGCCGGCAGCCAACTGTGGCAAGAAAGGGCTCTTTTCTTCCTTAACTGGTTTTTGGTAAATACGATCCATTTGGGACACAACGTGTCGGCTTTCCCAGAAACTTGGCACCTCGCCCCCCCCGCCCCCCCACCAGGCGCAGGGCCCGTCGGGGACGGTCGGCGGGGCAGCCGCCGCGGGACTTGTCCCC
>NW_026057580.1:107554314-107556772 GCF_023721935.1 Panthera uncia | reverse complement strand
CCGGCGCCGGGCCCCGCTCGCCCGCCGGCCACACGGCCGCGCCCGTCCCGCCCGCCGCCGCCCCAGTGCGGGGCCCCGCGGGGACGCCGGCGGCGCCGGGGACCAGAAGTGGCTGGGGTCACTCGGTCCTCCTCGGCGGCCGCGGCCGGCCCTCGCCCTGCGAGCAGCGCCAGTGGAGGCGAGAGCGGCAGCACCTCCTCCCCGGACCGCTCGGCCCGCGTCCCTCCTTCCCTCCGCACCCGCCCGCCGCCCAGCCGCCCCCCTCCCCTCCCCTCCCCGCCCCTCCCCGGCCCCGTTCCTCCCCCACCCCGGCCCCGGCCGTCGCCCCCCGCGCTTTCTTTGGGACGCGCCAACTAACGCAGACCCACAACTCGCGAGCTGTGCGTGGGCGCCTACCCTGCGCCGGGCGCCCTGCTTGCCATCGAGGCGTGAGGAAGCCGCGGCTTCTTCCCCGGAGAGCCGGGGCGCAGCAGACGGCTCCTGGGGGGCCACCCAGGACAGGAGCCGAATCCCTGGTCGTCGTGCGCCAGGCAAGAAGGAGATGGAGGTGTGCCGCCTGGAGACCCGAGGGCGCAGGAGAATTCGGACTTCGGAGTTGGAGAAGCCGCGCGGGGTTTCTGAGAGAAACCGGAGTTATCCCCAGGGCGGGGATGATGGGGACCAAGACGACGCCCACGAGGCGGCAATGATCCTGCGATCGATCGCGGTCCTGGGTCCTTGCGTTTACAGAGGATCCCCCCTGCAGAGGACAGGGAAGGGAAGGGAGATGCAGTCCAAGCGTGGATCCTCCAAGAAGCAGGCGCCGAAACAGGACGGACGAGCCTTGGAAGGATTTCTTAGGGCAAATGGCTGCGAGATGACGTGGGAAAAGGAGCGAGCCCGGCATTACCCACACCTGATCCCCGGGAAGGAGCGAGGGAAGCCATCACCCTAGCCTCCCTGCCGCCTGAGCAGGATCCTCGTGAGTCCTCTGTTTCCAGTTCCCCTTGGGACCCACCTGCCTAGTGTCCATGGCTATCAGTCATCGGCTGGGAAGTGTGGCCTTGGGCACGGACCCAGGGATGAATTTCAGAACGTAAAAGCCAGGGCCGTTGGTCAATTAAGCTCCAAGAGAGCTGGAGGAAGAGCCTCACAGCTGCCCACAATCTCAGAGACAAATGGAATCCACTCTCGCACGCACACCTACAGTTTTTAAATGAAGCCCCAAGGGTTTGCTGTGATCTGGAAGGGCCTGGCTGTCCACCTTGCACGGATACAGGCTCTGCTCACAACTGACCCCTCCCCACCTGCATAGGAGCTCCCCTGCCCCATGCGCACATGGCCCTGGCGGGGGAGAGACCTCCTCACTGCACTCACCCTTCAATCCTCAATCCAAGCATCACCTGGTCTGAAGAGCTTTTCCCAGTTAGCACTTGACTTATTGCTGCCATAGACCCAGCACACTGCGGTGTGTTTTTGTTTTTCTGTTTTCCCCCCTTCTTGTATTGCAATTTTTCACAATGTTTTATAAAATTTATTTTTTCCCCCTGATTATACAAGTAATATGTTCATTGCACAAACTTGGAAAAATACATACAGCCCAAATGTCTCCAAGCTCCCCAGCCTTCTAGGGGCAGCCTCCCTTGATAGCCAAGTAATCAGAGTCTGAGCCCCCATTCCTTGTGTATCAGTCTGGGTCCAGTCGGGAGAGAGAAACCCCACAGCAATTAAACAGTGAAAGTTTAGAGGCACCTGGGTGGCTCAGTCAGTTATGCCTCCGACTTTGACTCAAGTCGTGATCTTGCAGTTTGTGGGTTCACACCCTGCATTGGGCTCTGTGCAGACAGCTCTGAGCCTGGAGCCCGCTTGGGATTCTGTCTCTGCCTCTCTCTCTGCCCCTCCTCTTTGTATGCTCCCTCTCTCCCTCTCAAAAATAAATAAATAAACTTAAAAAAAAAAAAAAACAGTGAAAGTTTAATACAAAGAATCGTTACCTACAGGATTTGGAGCCGTGAGGATTGGCCAGTAAGAAGTAAAGAGAACTCAACAGAAAACAGGTATAGCACATACAAGGATCTAGGAACAGCCACTAGTCCTAGGACTGAGAGCCCCAAAGGATGAGCCTCCTGCTCCCCAAGACTGAGACTCAATCCTGTTGGGGAGGGCTTGGCCATGGCTCACTGAACGGCAGGGAAGTCACCATGGTATCATGCCGGTAGAACTTTCTGGAAATCCACCCTCTGAAATTTGCTGGTAATCTACCCCCGAGGTTGTGAGGAGAGCTGCTCACGGGCGTCTCATGGAAGCACTTCACTGCAAAGTCACTCACAGAGCAAGGTGCCGGGAGAAGCCACGACTGCCAGCACTGCAGGGCCCTGGTGCCAGAAAGCTGCCCCCAAATGCAGGAGCCGGCCAGGCAAGGACATGACAATCAGCAGGCAGAACTCTGTCCTCCTGCAGTATCCCCTCCCCCCCCCCC
>NW_026057580.1:107456974-107554214 GCF_023721935.1 Panthera uncia | reverse complement strand
TCCCCCCCCCCCCCCCCCCCATACACACACCCTGTATGGACACTTAACAGGCCAGCCAGCAAGGAAAGTATGTCACAGGCCCAGATCCATTTTTGCAGAAAAGGCAAAAAGGAGGAGTTTGGAACTGACAAGCAATGAGCTGGTAACCAGGACCCCAGGACCCCAGGCAACCTTGAAAAGTCCAGGTGGGGGGCACCCGGGTAGCTCAGTTGGTTAAGCGTCAGACTTGGGCTCAGGTCAGGATCTCACAATTCCTCAGTTCGAGGTTCACAGCCGGCTCTCTGCTGTTAGCACAGAGCCTGCTTCAGATGCTCTCTCTCCCTCTCTCTCTCTCTCTCTCTGCCCTTCCCCTGCTAGCGCTCTCTCTCTCTCTCAAAAATAAACATAAAAAAAAAAAGTCTAGGCATAGTCATTCCCCTCCCAAAATACACCTGCACATTCACTTGAACACTGTCGCATCTGCGAATCTTGTCCCCTCGGCTGGCCATTGTGTTCCTGATCGCCATGCCCTCTCCTGCAAGCTGTCTCAGCTTGCCCTCCTCCAGCCTTGCCCCATGTGGAGGCAGGGACACCTCCTGTCCTGGTTCCTCACAGCACAGCTAGGACCAAGTTGTTAAGACTCAACAAAATTTAGCAGAAGCCTCGGGGAAACAAAAGGGGATTACAGAACAGAAAAGAAAAAAGCGAAAGCCTAATCATGGTCCCCCCAAACGTGAAACCGTCCCGAGGGCTCCCTACACTGTGTCTCTCTCCTTAGCCCAAGCCCCACGCAGGGAATCAGCGTGTGTTCCCCCCCGCCCCCCCACCAGAGTCCAGGCTGCAGTGCCGTGAGGCCCAAGCGAGAGAGAGACAAGTTTCTCTTCCCCTTCAATCCTAGGCCCGCTCCATTCAATACAGAACAATCTGCAGAGATACAGCTCTGTGTAAAGATGAACATTCATCTAATGTTAGGACGAGAAACTTAGTCTCCCCAATGCCTGAACTCATTTATCAATCCACTTACGGAGCACCTACACACTGTACTGGGCAGTAAAGACCTAATCTGAGCAACGGTTACCATCTGAGGGAGGTGGATTGTAAATAAATCATTTTGCAGGTAGTTCTTTTTTCTATCTCTGCTAAAGAACACAGAGCATCTAATGATGAGGGTTAACACAGTCCTAAAGAATTAGAGAGGGACCCCCCCCTGGAGAAAGCAACGTTTTGCTGAGCTCTGAAGGATGACTGAAGCGGAACATTCCAGAAAAGGGAAATGGTGAATTTGAGGCTCTGAGGTGGGAAAGAGCTGAGGCCATTTGAAGAAAGGGTTTAAGGACAGAACTACAGGAGATGAGGCCAACGGGGCACATCAGAGCCACTCATGCATGCTCGTGTAGGCATGCGAAGAATTTTGGATTTTATCCTTCCAACAATGAGAAGACCCACTGGAGGGTTTTAAGCACTGGTCTAGCTGGGGGTGGAGAACAGACTGGAGAGAAGAGCAGACACTGGGCCTGGAGATAGAGACTGAGCAGTAACAGGCGTGTAGAAATGAAGCATAGGCCGGGGTGTGGCTGGAGTGCCCTGGGGCAAAGACTGTGGATAGAAGGGACAGAACTCTCTCAGGGTGAACTTGGGTGAGCAAAGAGAATGGGGAAGGAAGAGCCAGCGAGCTGGGGGACAATCAGGAAGTTATGTTGGATCCTCTTCATTAGCAAGATCGGCGTCCCTGTGGAATGACCAAAGGCCCCGGGAAAGCAAATCGATTCCAAAAATTCAATTCAAAATTCTATGCTTGGCAAAGACAAGAACAGCTTGAAGGTTTTAAAAAAAAGGCAACCTTGCTTTCCTCCCCATCCACTCACTTCTTAGCCCTCGAAAGTAATCAGCCAGTCTCCTATTATTTTCTAAAAAGTTGAAAATAATATTAGTTGTAACCCCGCTCCCCTAGAGATACCCATTTTGTTATATTCTCTTGCAGAATCTTTACTTAAAATACCCAAAGCTAAATGCCGCAGTTCATCTTTTTATCTGCATTTTCTGGCACATAAAAGGTGCGAGCCATGTTTGCAGAATTGAATTTTGTTTCCAAAATCTTCCCCAGTGCGGTGCAGTATTTCTGATAGAAGGACACTGAGCTGATGGTCATACCTCCCGAGTTCTACAACAACAAGTTTTCTTAAAACACCTGTCTCACTTGGGGAAGATTTTTTTTTCAAGTTATGGCTTTTTGCTCCTTTTTCTCTTTCCCAGCACCTAAGAGAGTCTTCCTGCCATGTAAATAAAGTCTCTGCTGCAGGCTGGGCCCTGCTGGCCACAGAAACGACCACACACACACACACACACACACACACACACAACCACTCAAGAATTACCATGTTTTGGGGCACCTGGGTGGCTCAGCTGGTTAAGCGTCCGACTTCGGCTCAGGCCATGGTCTCCCAGTTCGTGGGTTCGAGCCCCACGTCGGGCTGTGTGCTGCCGGCTCAGAGCCTGCTTCGGATTCTGTGCCTCCCTCTCTCTGCCCCTTTCCCGCTCATGCTCTGTCTCTCTCTATCTCTCAGAAAATGAATAAACATTAAAAAAATTTTTTTAAATAAAAAAAAATGACTGTGTTTAATACGTGTCTCCACAGAGCTCAAAAGCAGTATTACAACCTGTTCGTGGGCAGGAATGAGGATTCCAGCAACAGTTACTTCCACTAAGTGCTTTTCTATACTTCATACCCTTAACGTTAACAGGCTACTCGCCGTCTCCCTCCCAGCACCCCAGGATCCAGTAGAGAGGCGAACACCACGGTGGCTCCGGTCCAGCTGCCTCTCCAGCATAGGCAGGCAACTCCGCCAGTGTGCCAGGCTAATTTTGGAACAGTCAAGATTTCTAGAGGATAGCCTTTTCGAGGAAGGCCACATCTGTCCTTTCTGAAGATCACTTGGTCACATACAAATGGGCCTTTCCTCTGCCTGCTTAGGAATTTGCACAATTTACTTCACCACATTTTTCAAACTTCTGAAAGAAAGAAAGTAGCAGGATTGATTATAATTCTAAAAAGCTGTGTTTAACCCAAAACTCTAGATCCACCCTCTAGATCGATTGTCTTAAAACCATTTGCACGGGGATGCCTGGGTGGCTCAGCTGGTTGAGCGTCCGACTCTTGGTTTCTGCTGAGGTCATGATCTCATGATTCGGGAGTTCAAGCCCCATGTCAGGCTCTGTGCTGACAGTGTGGAGCCTGCTTGGGATTCTCTCTCTCCCTCTCCCTCTCTGCCCCTCCCTGCTTGCACTCTCGAGCTCTCTCTCTCTCTCAAAATAAAAAAATTAAAAGTTAGTTTTTTTAAATGTGTATATGGTGTGTAGTTGAGAGGTAGAGTTGGGGGGTCTGTGTGTGCACCTGCACGTGAGGGTCATGGATCTTCCTTCTCTGGATTCATTTGACCAGTTTCCCTTCCCACTGACAAGTTCAAAGGGTCTAACTTTTTTTTTTTTTTTATAAATCTCCCCCCCCCTTTTTTTAAATTCTAGTGTACTTAACAGTATAATATTAGTTTCAGGTATACAATATAGTGATTCAACAATCCCATACATCGCTCAGTGCTCATCATGGTAAGTTTACTCTTTTTTTTTTTTTTTAGTTTTTTTTTTCAACGTTTTTTATTTATTTTTGGGACAGAGAGAGACAGAGCATGAACGGGGGAGGGGCAGAGAGAGAGGGAGACACAGAATCGGAGACAGGCTCCAGGCTCCGAGCCATCAGCCCAGAGCCCGACGCGGGGCTCGAACTCACGGACCGCGAGATCGTGACCTGGCTGTAGTCGGACGCTCAACCGACTGCGCCACCCAGGCGCCCCATGGTAAGTTTACTCTTAATCCCCTTCACCCATCCCCCACCCACCTCCTCTGTGGTAACCATGAGAGTGTTCTCTATAGGTAAGAGTCTGGGTTGTCTCTTTTTTTCTGGGTTTTGTGTCTTAAATTCCACATATAAGTGAAATCACATGGTATTTGTTTTTCTCTGACTTATTTCGCTCAGCGTTATACCCTCTAGCTCCATCCATGTTGTTGCAAATGGCAAGATCTCATCCTTTTTTAGGGGTGAGTAATATTCCCTTGTACATCTATACCACAACTGCTTTATCCATTCATCAATTGATGGACACTTGGGCTGTGTCCATAATTTGGCTATTGTAGATAATGCTGCTATAAACATCGAGGTGCATGTATCCCTCTGAATTAGTATTTTTGTATTCTTTGGGTAAATACCTGGAAGTGTAATTGCTGGATTGTAGGGTAGTTCCATTTTTTTTAATGTTTCTTTATTTTGAGAGAGAGAGAGAAAGCAGGGGAGGGGCAGACAGAAAGGGAGAAGGAGAATTCCAAGCAGGCTCCATGTGGTCAAGTACAGAGCCTGAAGTGGGGCTTGATCCCCTAAGCGGTGAAATCATGACCTGAGCCAAAATCAAGAACTGGATGTTCAACGAACTCAGCTCCCCAGGCACCCCAGGATAGTGCTATTTTTAACTTTTTGAGGAGCCTCCATACTGTTTTCCAGAGTGCCCGCACTAGTTTTCATTCCCATGAACAATACACAAGGGTTCTTTCTCCCACCTCTTGGCCAGAATTTGTTGTTTCTTGTGTTTTTTACTTTAGCCATTCTGACAGGTGGGAGGTGATAGCTCATTGTGGTTTTGATTTGCATTTCTCTGATGATGAGTGATGTAGAGCATCTTTTCATGTGTCTGTTGGCCATCTGGATGTCTTCTGTGGAGAAATTCTGTTCATGTCTTCTGCCTATTTTTTAATTGGATTATTCATTTTGGGGGTGTTAAGTTGTATAAATTCTTTATATATTTTGGATACTAACCTTTTACTGATAAAAGGTTACTGATACGTTATTTGCAAATATCTTCCCCCATTTAGTGGGCTGCCTTTTAGTTTTGTTGATTCTTTCCTTTGCTGTGCAGAAACTTTTTATTTTGATGTCGTCCCAATAGTTTATTTTTGCTTTTGTCTTCCTTGCCTCAGGAGACATATATAGAAAAAGTTGCTATGGCCAATGCCAAAGACATTACTGTCTTTGCTCCCTTCCAGGATTTTTATGGTTTCAGGTCTCACATTTATGTCCTTAATCCATTTTGAATTTTTTTTTTTTTTTTGGTATGGTATAAGGAAGTGGTCCAGTCTCTTTCTTTTGCATATAGCTGTCCAGTTTTCCCAAAACCATTTGTTGAAAAAACTCTTTTTCCCACTGTACATTCTTTCCTGCTTTGTCAAAGATAAACTGACCATATATTCATAGGTTTATTCCTGGGCTTTCTATGCTGTTCCATTGATCTATGTGTCTATTTTTGTGCCAGTACCATACTATTTTGATTAGTACAGCTTTGTATTATATCTTGAAATCTGGGATTGTGATATTTTTAGTTTTGTTCTTCTTTTTAAGGTTGTTTTGGCTATTTAGGGTCTTTTGTGGTTCCATACAAATTTTAGGATTGTTAGTGCTAGTTCTGTTAAAATTGCTGTTAGTATTTTGATTGGAATTGCTACAGATTGCTACGGGAAATGTGAAAATGTTAACATTTGCCCTTCTAATCCATGAGCATGGGATATCTTTCCATTTGTTTGTGTCATCTTCACTTTCTTTCATTGGTGTTTTAGAGTTTTCAGAGTACAGGTCTTTCACCTCTTTGGTTAAGTTTATTCCTAGGTATTTTATTATTTTTGGTATAATTTCAAATGGGATTATTTTCTTAATTTCCCTTTCTGCCATTTCATTATTAGTGTATTGAAATGAGATGGATTTCTGTACATTGATTTTGTATACTGCAACCTTCCTGAATTAATTTATCAGTTCTAGTAATTTTCTGGTGGAGTCTTTAGGGTTTTCTATATATAGTATCATATCATCTGCAAACAGTAAAAGTTTAACTTCTTCCTTACCAATTTGGATGCCTTTCATTTCTTTGTGTTGTCTGATGGCTGAGGCTAGGACTTGCAGCAGTACGATGAATACAAGTGGTTAAGAGTGGACATCCCTGTCTTTTCCTGACCTTAGGGGAAAGCTCTCAATTTTTCACCATGGAGGATGATTTTAGCTGTGAGGTTTTCAAGTATGGCCTTTATTATGTTGAGGTTTGTTCCCTCTAAACCTACTTTGTTGACAGTTTTCATCATGAATGGAGACTGTACTTTGTCAAATGCTTTTTCTGCATCTACTAAAATGATCATATAGTTCTTATCCTTTTTCTTATTGATGTGATGTATGACATTGATTGATTTGCCAATATTGAACCACCCCAGCAACCTAGGAACAAATCCCACCTGATCACGGTGAATGATTCTTTAAATGTATTGTTAGATATTGGCCTGTAGTTCTCTTTTTTTTTATAGTGTATGTATCTGGTTTTGGTATCAGGATAATACCTGCCTCATAGAATAAATTTGGAAGTCTCCTTCCTCTTCCATTGTTTGGAGTGATTTAAAAGAATAGGTATTAAGACTTGTTTTAAAGTTTGGTTGAGGGGCACCAGGGTAGTTTAGTCAGTTAAGCATCCAACTTCGGCTTAAGTCATGATCTTGTGGTTCATGAGTTCAAGCCCCGTGTCAGGTTCTGCTTTGGATTTCTGTGTCTCCCTCTCTCTCTGCCACTCTCTTACTTGTGCACACACTCTCTTGCTTCTCTCTCTCTCTCTCTCCTTCTCCCTCTCTCTCTCTCCCTCTCTTTCTCCCTAAAATAAATGTTAAAAAATTAAAAAACAATAATAATAAATACATTAATAAATAAATAAATAAATAAATAAATAAATAAAAGTTTAGTAGAATTCACCTGGGAAGCCATCCAGTCCTGGACTTTTGTTGGTTGGGATTTTTTTTATTATTATTATTACTGATTCAATTTCTTTGCTGGTAATTGGTCTATTCAAATTTTCTATTTCTTCCTGAATCAGTTTTGGGACATTATATGTTTCTAGGAATTTATCCATTTCTTCTAGGTTGTTCAATTTGTTGGCATATAAGTTTTTCATAATATTCTCTTACAATTCTTGTTTTTCTATGGTGTTGGTTGTTATTTTTCCTCTTTCATTTCTGATTTTGTTTGAGTCTTCTGTCTGTCTCTCTCTTTGATGAGTCTGGCTAAAAGTTTATCAATTCTAGGGGCGCCTGGGTGGCTCAGTCAGTTGGGCGGCCAACTACAGCTCAGGTCATGATCTCACAGTCTGTGAGTTCGAGCCCTGCATCAGGGTCTGTGCTGACAGCTCAGAGCCTGGAGCCTGCTTCTGATTCTGTGTCTCCCTCTCTCTCTGCCCCTTCCCTGCTTGCTCTCTGTCTTTCTCTCTCTCTCAAAAATAATTTTAAAAAAAAATTTTCAGTTTATCAATTCTGCTGATCTTTTCAGAGAACCAGCTCATGGTTTCATTGATCTATTCTATTGTTTTTTTAGTGTCTATTTCATTTATTTCTGCTCTAGTCTTTATTATTTCCTTCCTTCTACTGGTTTTAGGTTTTGCTTGTTCTTTTTTGCAGCTCCTTTAGGTGTCAGGTTAGATTGTTTGAGATTTTTTCTTGCGTCTTGAGGTAGACCTATATTGTTATGAAATTCCCTCTTAGGATAGCTTTTGCTTCACCCCAAAGACTTTTGGACCACTGTGTCTTCATTTTCATTTGTCTCCATGTATTTTTAATTTCCTCTTTGATTTCTTGGCTGACACATTCACTGTTTACTAGCATGTGATTTAACCTCCATGTATTTGTGTTCTTTTCAAATATTTTCTTGTGTTTGCTTTCTAGTTTCATAGTGGTCAGAAAAGATGCATGGTATGACTTCAATTTTTTTTTTTTAATTTGCTGAGACATGTTTTGTGGCCTAATATGTGGTACATTCTGGAGAATTTTCCATGTGCACTTGAAAAGAATATGTATTCTTCTGTTTTAGCATGGAATGTTCTGAACATATCTGTTAGATCCATCTGGCCCAATGTGTCATTCAAAGCTACTGGTTCGTTGATTTTCTGTTTGGATGATCTGTCCATTGATGTAAGAAGGGTCAATGTCCCCTACTAGTATTATATTACTATTAGTTCCTTTATGTTTGTTATTAGCTGCTTCATGGATTTGGGTGCTCCCATCCCATATTTATAATTGTTATATCTTCTTATTGGCTTGTTCCCTTTATGACTACACAGTGTCCTTCCTTGCCACTTGTTATAGTCTATTTTGAAGTCTATTTTGTCTGATATAAGAGGCTACCCCTGCTTTCTTTTCACTTCCATTTGCATGGTAAGCGCTCTTCCATCCTTCGCTTTCACTTTGCAGGTGTCGTTAGGTCTAAAATGAGTCTCTTGTAGGCAGCAGATAGATGGGCCTTGCTTCCTTTTCTTTTTTTTTAATCCACTCTGTCACCCTATGTCTTTTGATTGAAGCATTTAGTCCATTTACAAGTTTACATTTAATTACAAGTAATTATTGATAAGTATGTACCTGTTGCCATTTTGTCACCTGTTTCACGGTTGTTTTTGCAGTTCTTCTCTGTTTTTCTCTTGCTGTCTTCTCTCATGGTTCACTGGCTTCCTTTAGTGATATAGTTGGATTACTTTCTCTTTATTTTTGGCACATCTATTACTGGTTTTTGATTAGTGGCTACCATTAGCTTTGTATATAACATCATATGCATATAGTAGTTGATAGCCACTTAAATTTGAACCCATTCTTCACTCCTCTCCCCACTACATCTTAGGTATATGGTGTCATAATTTATATCCTTTTATTTCGTTAGTCCCTTAATTGATTTTTATAGGTATGCTTATTTTTACTGCTTCCTTGCTTCCTACTTTTCTTATTCCTACTTATGGTCTTTCCTTTCTACTCAAGGAGTCCTCTGTAACCTTTCTTGTAAGGACTGGGTAAAATTCCTTTAACTTTGTTTGTCTGGAAAACCCTTTATCTCTCCTTCTATTCTGAATGATAGCCTCACTGGATACAGTATTCTTGGCTGCAGATTATAGCACTTTGAATATATCATGCCACTCCCTTCTGGCCTGCAAAGTTTCTGCTGAAAAATCAACTAAAAGCCTTATGGGTTTTCCCTTGCATGTTACTATTTTCTTTTCTCTTGCTGCTTTGAAAATTCTCTCCTTATCACCACTTTTTGCCATTTTAAGTACTCTGTGTCTTGGTGTGGATCTCCTTGGGTTGATTTTGTTGGGGGCTCCCTGTGCCTCCTACATCTGGATTTCTGTTTCCTCCCCCATATTCAGGAAGTTTTCAGCTCTTTTTTCTTCAAATAAATTTTCTGCCCCCCCTTTCTCTCTCTTCTCTTCCCATGATTTCTATAATGCAAATGTTATTACACTTGATGGTGCCACTGAGTTCCCTAAGTCTATTTCCATTGTTTATTGTTATTTTTCTCTCTACTGTTCAGTTTGATTAATTTCCCTTACTCTGCCCTCTGGGTCACAAATTCATTCGTCTACTTCCTCTAGCCTGCTATTTATTCCATCCAGTGTATTTTTAATTTCAGTTATTGAGTTCTTCATTTTCTAATTGGTTCTTAAAAAAAAAAAAAAAAAAGGCTCCACACGCAGCATGGAGCCCAACTCAGGGCTCAAACTCATGACTCTGATATCAAGACCCAAGCTGAGATCAAGAGTTGGACACCTAAACAACTGAACCACCCAGGTACCCCTCTGATTGGTTCTTTTTTATGTTTTCCAACTCTTTGTTGAGGGTCTCACTGAGGTTCCCCACTCTTTTCTCAAGCCCAGAGAGTTTCTTTATGACCATTACTTGAAATTCTCTATCAGGCATATTACTTATCTCCATTTCATTTAGGTCTCTTGCTGTTATTTTGTCCTGTTCTTTCATTTGGGACATATTCCTCTGTCTCCTCATTTTGTCTAACTGTCTGTATTTATCTCTACATATTAGGAAAGTCAGCTATGTCTCCTGCTCTTAAAAGTAGTGACCTTGTGAGAAAGTGGTCCTGTAGTGCCCTATGGTGCCATGTCCCTGTTCACCCAAACCTGGTGCTTCCAGGGTATCTCCTATATGTGGTATGTGTGCCCTGCTTTTATGCCTAAGCTGTTTTGCCCTTAGTAAGTCATCTGCAATGGCTCTCTTTGCCTGCTGTGGGCAGGATTTGGTCCCTGCAGTTGTCAGTGGCCCAGTCTGGAGCTGTCTTGGGTTTGAGTTGAGTCAGACCAGATGTTTGCCAGAGATGCAGTAGCACCGAACTGCAGGGCACTTTCTATGTGCTGCCCCAAGGAGCTTTTGTTGGTGGGCGGGGCCTGCAATCAGACCAGATGTCTACTCCCAACCCACTGCTCAGGCCCCGGTGGGACTGATGTATGTGGTTATCTTTTCCTCTTCCTGGGGTAGGAGTCACTGTGGAGCGGTGCTGGCCCTGGTCAGGGCTGCCCGCACGATGCCAGGCTTGTGGTGCCACCTTGGATGGGCTCCAGCCAAGCGTGTACTGTAGGGGGCAGGTCTGCAGGAGAGCGCAGTGGCAGGGCTTGTGGTGCCAGCAAGGTCTTCTGTTCCCAGAGAAGACTCTCAACGATCCCTGCCCCTGTAGCACATGCTCTGAGATCAGTAAACAAATCTCCCTCTCTTATACCTAAGGTGTTTTTCAAACCACTGTTTCTAAGCTCTGTCTCCACGGGCTGTTTGCTGTGCTGCCTCTTTAAGTTAATTATTTTCTGAATCAAAACTTCAGACTTTCAGCTCCACTGCTTGAATACAGTACCTATTATAATGCTATACACCTTAAAGATGTCCGGTCAATTCTTGCCACAAGGTGGTTATACAGCCAGCATTTATTTTCACTGGAGCCTTCGGCATAGGAAATGTGTTTGCTAAGCCCATAAAATTTCCGTGAAATGCAAAACTTACAAAATATGAGCACGCCTTTCCTCTCAAGTTTCCCTTTATGGCCCTAAGTTCCACTTTCTCAATTCCCTCATCCCATTAAACTTGCTCTTGGACTTCATCACAGCCTCTCTGGGTGGACTCTCCCTGAATTCCTTTTACTTCCTCCCAACCCCGTTCATTATGTTCAGACATTTCCACTCTCTCTTCAACAGCACAGTCTTCCTAACCTTCTGTTATGTACGTGCTGTGGCGGCTATTTATTGAAAAGCATCGGTGTTTGGGGTTTGGATGCCGCAGTTCTAAGTGGACCAGAAGAAAGGAAAAACAGATATACTTCTGCTTGCTGACAATAACTTACTCCACATTTGAAGTTGAGGGTTGATGTGGAGTCTTCTGATATACGCACAGGATCTTTAGAAGGGAAGTGATTTTTTAAAATTAAACTACCTAGAGAATGGTCTTGGCCAGGATATTAGCGTAGCAGCTTTCTCCTAGTAAGAAGAGCTATGAGATCTCTTTAGATATACTGGTGTGTAGCTGAACAGGCACACATGAACTATTTTGTACCTCCTCCAAAAGTTATAATTTGGTGATGATACACAACTTTGGTTCAGTGTGTCAAAACTGGGGTACTAAGTGAGCTAAAACCTGACCTTGAAATGAGATTTATATGCTTGTCAATTTTTTTTAGTCCAATGTGTCTCAAAAGAAAGAAAAAGTCTCAGGGTATCCTATAACTATTATAGTAAACATTCATCAAATATGTCACTTATAACATCTATTTATGCATATGAGGAATATTTGCATGTCAATACATATAGACTTACCTGATTCTCTAACGGCCTTATCCTATTGCATTTTTAAAAAAAGAATGTGCAAACTTTAGTGAGAGAATAGATAAATAGTGTCATGCAGAAAAAAATCTGCTTTTTAAACTTTGTGTCTAACATATAATGTAAATACTCGTTGAATTAACAGATACAGAATGAATGAATCTTTATTGTCTTAAGTTAAAGCAATAATACCTTGACCTTGTAGCTACTCTTTCTTTTTTTAACCCGAACTTTCTAACTATAAACTTTAAATAAAGCCACAAGCTTTAAAATCCCAGGTTCAGCCTTTTAAACCAGATACAGGTTTCTGTAAGACTATTTATAACCTTTCTATAAGAGATTAGATTTGTATCCTTACACTATGAACAACAGGTTTCCACTAAAAAATAAAAAATCATTTTGACATTAAAATTTTCTCTTCTAGATTATTATACAATTACCATCAACATCTGTGGTCCCCAAAGGCATGAGATGGATGAAATCTTTCTGCCCTCAATTCTTTTGCGCTATTGGATCGAATTTTTTAAATGGTGATAGTTTACCATTTCTTTCCAAAAAGGAAAGAGAGAAAGAAAACATAGCTGCTGTCTATTCTTTAAGCCTCTGGAATAGTTTCCTTCCTTCCTTCCCCCCACCTTCTATCCCCCTTCTCCCAAGAAGGTACGGGGAGCTACGTTTGCATATTTTTATGACTTCATGTCATGGGAATGAGAACCTCGGCAAACACGCTTTCCCTTGTGTAATTCCCTAATAAAAACAGGCAGCCTGTTTTAAACAAGCAGCCCTGAGAACCGGAGACGAAGCAAGAGCCCAGCCCGGGAGGCTGCTCTGCTTTTTTCCTCCCACCTCACCGCCTGGCTTTCTCCATCATCTGCAGACACGTACCCTTGCCAGCAAGGCCACAAGCGAATCTCTAAAGCCCTCCCGGTTCCTTTTGACTAGGCGGACCCGACGGGTCCCAGGTTTCAGAAAATGTCTTTGGAAAAGCACCGTTTTCGACAACAAGAGGATATTAGTCGTGTGCCTGGAGGCCTAACTCGACCTGCCCTGTGACGGAGAAATGCACCCACCTCGGGGACTGTTAGGAGCCAGCAGGGCTCCGGTTGCTGCCCGCTCACGCAGAAACCCGAGGGCATCCCGGGTTTACCCACTGGAGGAGGAAGTGGCTGAGAAATCCAGCTTCTTGTCCCGGGGATGCGGTACTAGAAACGAGCCGTCCCGAGACGCAGCCTCTGCTGTGTCACCGGCACCATCCCGGCGGCGAGCTGAGCAGCGGGGTGATGACCACAGAGGGGGGACCATTAGCCCAAACGCTACCAGTTCCGCCAAGAGTAAACGAGCGAGCAGGCGGTGTGTCCGAGGGCCACCCGAGCGGTCCACGGCCCCCGGGACCACCATCCCCATCTCTTCCCCCCGGAAAAGGTACATTTTGCTCCCATTTCCTTCCAGCCCAACACAGCTTCAGCAGTGCGAGGGCTGGCTCGTGGAGGAAGACAGAAAACGAAGTGCGAGAGAACGAGTCCTTGCCACCTAACTCCCACCCCACCGAGGGCCGGCCCGTGCACACCCACCTTGCCCGTCCCCCCTCTTCCCTGCTCTTCCTCCCCGCCTCGTGCCTCGGTCAGAGCATCCCTGTTTCCCACACTGCTGGGAGCCGCCCTGCACCTCTCCTGACCTCCACTCCCACAGCCACTGGGTCTCCAGCCTTCTTGTTACCCCTCCTGGTCTCCACCGTTCCTACCAGTTCTGCCCAGACACGCACCCCAAGTTCCTGGCAACCCTCTGACGCTTCGGGACCGGTGAAGTGGCCTGAGTCTGTGAACACCTCCCAGGGTCTGTCTGGGGGGGACCAACTCTGTACTTCTGCCGCATTATGACTATTCATTCCCTAACTGGAGAGTGGACCCGAGGGTGGGAGCACACCCTCATCGGTGAAATGGGACGACAATGTGACCCATCTCACTAGGGGGTTACAAAATGCAAATGAAATAACTTATTTGAGGCACAGAGCTCAGGGCTTGGCACAGGATAAACATTCGGACCAGGACTCAGAACATCACAGCCCTTTCAGGGCTGCTCCCCACACGAGTGGGCAGTTTCCTCCGCGGAGCCGTGTCCCTCTCCTGCTGGGCACGTACATTTTGCAAAGCCCTGCTCAGTGATGGGGCTCAGGGCTTTGCCCCCCACGGGGCAGGAGTCTCTTCCGTCTTTCCCTCTGTCACATTAGCTTCCTCCATTCGTTAACATAACGAGGTTCTGAAAAATCGCCTTCTCCCCTTTTCGCCTTTCTTCTGGGAGCTGCTCACGGATAACTCTCGCAGCCTTGTGTTCACCTTTATCTGAGGGAGGAGATAAGGAATATTGATAGAGCTCTTTAGAGATGGCACCTCTCACCTGGCCCTCTCTGCTTTCCAGAAGCCACATGGGTAGCAGAGGCTCCCCTTTATTAAAATTCCATGGCCTCTCCTTTCCTAGCCATACCATGCTGCATCAAGCCAGATGTGATTACACTAGGAAATGTCTATAAGGCACCAACCGTCATACATTTTCAAGGAAGGTGAATATCATCGACATACCTGTGTGTGTGCACATGCATGTGTCTGTGTGTGTGTGTGTGTGTGTGTGTGTGTGTTCATTCATGCTCACAGCTTGGTGTAACACCTAACAGGCCCTGCTGGAGACAGAATGTCTGGTTTAAATCCTGGCTCTAGTTCTTACACTAGTTCTGTGACCTTGGGAAATGACTTATCCCTCCAAACCTCAGTTTCCTCATGTGTAGCTGGGGATAATGATAGCATGTACCAGATGGAATCCTATGGGGATTAAACGAGCTCATATCTGTAAAGCACACAGTAAGCACCATTTAAGTGTTATACAAGCTAAAAGCAATGACAGAATCCTCTTATCCTGATGCTTTCTTTTCAACATATTTTCAAACATGAAAAATAAGTACTATGTGGCACAGTGTGGGCTGTGTCCAGTGGAGGAGGCCTATACTGCTCTTTGATGGACGGATATCTGAATTCACATTAACAACACAGCCCTGCATCACTCTGTGGAACATAGATGATTTCAGCACAAAACCCGCACTGCATAAAGACACTCAACCATATGCTACTCTAGGGGGAGAAAATTCACAGACTGGTGATACATCTAACGTTTATTGAGCGTTCACTCTATGCCAAGCGCTGAGCTCAATGCTTTAAACAATTTATTTCATTTGCATCTTGTAACCGCCTATTGCAATAGGCAATATTATTGTCCCATTTCACAGATGAGGAGTAACCTGGGTCGCTATAAGGATAAGCAACCTGCCCATGGTCATAGACCTACTCACCAGCTGACCCAGAGTAGGTGGGGCTGATCACCAATTGTATGGGGGAAAGCTGGACTCTTCATTTTATTAATGAACTCCTTTCCATTTTGGAAATACGGTTCCAGATTTCCAAGGTAATTATCATCATTACCACATGGATGTTTATTGAATATTGGCTGAGCATTGTAATGACCGAGACCTACCCTAGGCTGTGGCCTTCCGTGTTCCTTCCCCAATATCTCCTCTAGGTCCTGGGATGGAAGTGACACCATACACAACCCTGGCTGCTGCTAAGGGCTTAAGCTATGAACTTTCTCAAGGGACATCTGTGCTTTAATTGAAACACTGACGATGCCTTTGAGAAACCAAGGAATGATCATACACGATGCAATCTCGGACATTCCTATAAGCAACGAGGACAACTTAATTGGGGAGGACTCTCCCGAGCCCTTCCGTCGCTCCGACAGATCTTCCCTGAGAGTCCACATTTATATGAGAAAATATCACAACTGCACTGAGTCATTTAGATACTTCCCTTCCTGGTGGGACCTTGGCCTGAGTTCTTCCTTGCTGCAAAGTACACATGGTTGTAAACTGTACCTATTTCCTCAGTCGGTGTCAGTTCTGACTCAAGCCGGTTTAGACCAGCTTAGTGAAACAAGAGCCAGAAAAGCAAAGCCCCGGACCCTTGCCATATTGATACAGTTAAGGCAGTTGATAACAGGGTAGATAGAAACTCGGGAACTCCTACGCGGGGAGAGGCAGATCTGAACACTGTGGACACAGGGCCGCCTGGATCACCCTTGTAAGGAAAATAGAGGCTCAAATCCTGAGTTTAATATAAAATGTGAGGACCAATACAGAAATCCAATGGTCTTTCCTTCCCCATTATTGAACTCAGGTCGGTTCACCAGCCCACCCATTTCCAGTCAGTAGTTGCGTGAGTTTGTCAGGCTGCTGTAACAAGCGACCACAAACTGGGTGGCTTTAGACAACAGAAGGGTGTTCTCTTCCAGTTCTGGAGACGGGAAGTCTGAAATCAAGGTGTCAGCAGAGGCACCATCCCTGGTGAGGCTGTAGGGGAGAACCTGTCCCATGCCTTCCTCTGCCCTTCTGGTCGCTGCCTCCAACCGTGTTCCTTGGGTGGCAGACACCTCGCTGTGATTTCTGCCTCTCCCTTCCCTTGGTGTTCTCCCTCTGGGTCTCTGTCTCTTTTCTTCTTCTTCTTTTTTAAGTTTTTTTAATGTTTTATTTATTTTTGGGAGCCAGAGACACGGAGCACAAACTGGAGAGGCGTGGAGAGAGAGGGAGACACAGAACCTGAAGCAGGCTCCAGGCTCTGAGCCGTCAGCACAGAGCCCGACACGGGGCTCGAACCCACAAACTGTGAGATCGTGACCTGAGCTGAAGTCGGGCACTTAACCAACTGAGCCACCAAGGCACCCCCCTGACACTGCTGACCCCAGCAACACTGCTCTGGGATCTCCAAACCTTCTCTAGGTTATTTTATCCCCGTCCCCAGGGACAAGGGCACAACCCAGCACAGCCACCAGCTAAACTCTCTGACCCTCTCTGTACCCCGACTCCCCCTACCCTGTGCCTGAGCCCAGCACAAGTGTTTTTCCCCAGTCTCAGAGTATATAGGTGGTGGGGGTGGGGGTGGGGGCACTGCCCTTAGGATATCACACATGCTCCTCTGTTCTACAGTTTTCCTTTGAAGTGCCCCAAATGAACAACCTCGTTCTTAACTTTATGCTTCTAGAGATGGAAGAAGAGATTCTATTAGACCAACCCTTCTGAAGTGAAAAACTAGCAGTAAATCCAGATAAACTATTAAGCACACAGTCATGTTTGGAGCCATTAAAGAACTTCCCAGACACTGAGGTCTAGGACCAAAATCTCTGAAAAAACGGAATTTTGGAGACAGGAGCTCAATTTTAGGCTTCCCTTGTTCCTGTAGGCATCTGCCAATCGCTAAGCTGCCAAGGCAGCCAGACGGAAGGTATCTGCAAGAATTGGGACCCATAAAAGTCTGGCATCCAGAAGACATATAGAACTCAGGCAAATCAATTAATAAAAAAAATAAATCAGTCATTGCAATTAAAAAATGGGCAAAAGATTGGAACAGTTACTACACAAAAGAAGATACCCAAATAGCTCATAAACATGCAAAAAGATGCTATCCTTCAGTCATCAGGAAACTAAAAACTGAGACAACAAAGAAACCCCACAACATACCATCCAAATGGCTGAAACGAAAAAAGACGATAATCTCAAGTGTCGGCAAAGATGTGTATATGTCTCATACACTGCTGGTGGGAGTATAAATTCATACAATCACCTTGGAAAAGCTTTTAAGAAAATGGCTACAAAAATGAAGCGGATGTAGAATCTCTGACCCCATAATTCTGCCCCCTTGCATACATCGACAGAAATGCACTTAACTGTGCTCAGTGTAGGGATAAGAATGTTTCTAGCATCATTACTTGCATGTAATAGTCCAAAAACCACACAACCCACATGTCCCTCAACAGTAGAATGGATCAAGTGTCATATATTCCTATTATGGAATACTATATAGCATGGTAAATGAATCAACTTTTGTATGAAACTTACAACATAATGTTGAGAGAAAAAAAGCCACACATACATTAATTGGTACCAGGTAGTTCCAGTTCTAGAAAGTTAAAAACAGGTGAAACTAATCTGTGGTGTAGGTGGTAGGATAGTGGTTACCTCTGGGGACTGTGGAGGGAAGGGAGGTGTTCTAGAAGGGTCCTATTTGTCGAGCGGGACTGGGGCTACACAGGTGTGTTCATTTGGGCAAATCCACAAAGCTGTATGTTACAATCAGTGCATTTTTCTGTATAATATGTAATTTCAATAGAAATGTTAGTAAGACAAACATTTATCACACAGACTCTTGACACTGGAAGACGCTGAAAGTCTTGACACTATAGTTTTTAGTGCATGTGGTCTTTGTGTAAAATAGGATATAAACATCAAGACTGGAATTGCTTTTTGGATCTCACCACTAGACCTGTTCAGATCTGCCTGTTGGCAAGGCCTGTTCGTGGTCCTCACCTCCAAATGGAAGGTCTTGAGGTGAAATTCATAGATCACTCCACCTTCGTGAGCTTACCTCCAGATTTTGCCTGTTTTAATTTGGTATGAATTTTCTTTCATTCCTGCCAGAGTCAATCAACCAAGGACTCGTTCTACCCTGAAAAGCAAACTTGCTGTCACAGTGTTCTTCTCTCCAGCATGGAGGACACAAAGACACCAAGCTCTTTGTCAAGATCCCTCTGAATCCTTGAGACCAGGGGCCACTGCTCCCAGATCTGACCTCTGCAGCCACCCTGACCTTTCCTTATTTCCCTTTGTGCCACTCTGTTACCACGGAAAACTTCCCTGGTGTCCTCAGCTGCCTTTTAACACTGTACCCTGTCTTGGTGACAGGGACCGTAGGTCCTAAAAGGCAGGACTGTGCCTTACACTCCTATTTATTTATTTATTTATTTATTTATATGAAATTTATTGTCAAATTGGTTTCCATACAACACCCAGTGCTCATCCCAACAGGTGCCTCCTCAATACCCATCACCCACCCTCCCCTCCCTCCCACCCCTCCATCAACCCTCAGTTTGTTCTCAGTTTTTAAGAGTCTCTTATGTTTTGGCTCCCTCCCTCGCTAACCTTTTTTTTTTTTCTTCCCCTCGCCCATGGTCTTCCGTCAAGTTTCTCAGGATCCACATAAGAGTGAAACCATATGGTATCTCTCTTTCTCTGTATGGCTTATTTCACTTAGCATCACACTCTCCAGTTCCATCCACGTTGCTACAAAAGGCCATATCTCATCCTTTCTCATTGCCACGTAGTATTCCACTGTGTATATAAACCACAATTTCTTTATCCACACGTCAGTTGATGGACATTTAGGCTCTTTCCATAATTTGGCTATTGTTGAAAGTGCCGCTATAAACATTGGGGTACAAGTACCCCTCTGCATCAGCACTCCCGTATCCCTTGGGTAAATTCCTAGCAGTGCTACTGCTGGGTCATAGGGTAGATCTAGTTTTAATTTTTTGAGGAACCTCCACACTGTCTTCCAGAGCGGCTACACCACACTCCTTTTTAAATGCCACAGCCTTGGCATGGTCTCTTGAGCAAAGCTGTTGCTCAGAAGTATTTGCTATCAGATGGATAATAACACTTTTTTCCATGCTGGCCTCCTGAGGGGCGAAGTTCAGGAAGGAAGAATAGGAACATCCTGAGCTTAGTCTAATCCCTTTAATACACAAACCTGCCACACTCACGTGACTCAAGGATTCATTATACAAACCTGTCTGCATGTCACACGTGGAGAAGTGGCAGAATGGGTGACGTTTTGTTAAAGCCGTAGTCCCGAAGCAGAAGGGGCACTGGGAGAAGGGTCTTGGGCTTCCAGAGCTCCTGCAACGGTGGGCTGAGAGCAGACACGCAGAATTCCTCCCTGATGAGGAAAGATCCTGGGTCAATTCTTGGTTCTACCCACGAGTCTCATTATTAATGACAGATGGTATTCATCGGTTGCCATAGCGTGCCAGGCATCATGCTATCTTTCTTTTTAAGTTTATTTATTTACGGGCACCTGGGTGGCTCAGTCGGTTGAGTGTCCAACTCGGTTGACCGTCCAAGACGGTCATGATCTCACCGTCTATGTGTTCGAGCCCCACATCAGGCTCTGTGCTGACAGCTCAGAGCTTGGAGCCTATTTCAGACTTTGTGCCTCCCTCTCTCTCTGCCTCTCTCTCTCTCTCTGAAAAATAAACATTAAAAATAAATTAAGTTTATTTATTTTTGAGAGAGGGAGAGAGGGAGAGAGAGAATCCCAAGCAGGCTCCGCGCTGTCAGCACAGAGCCTGACTCGGGGCTGAAACCCACGAACCCATGAAATCAAGACCTGAGCCGAAATGAAGAGTCAGACGCTTAACCAAGCGAGCCGCTCAGGCGCCCCCGGCATCATGCTACCTTATTTAATCTTCAAATCAACACAAGGAGGTAGAAATTGTTACTTTGCTAAAGCCGAAACGGGAGAAATAAGTTGTCTGGGTTTTCATGGCTAGTAGAAGCAGGAAAGCCAGGATTCAAATCCAAGTTCCCTGTCCTCCAAAGCAAGGGCTGAGGAAAACACGAACACAGAGAACTAGTCAGTTGTGAAAGCAGCCTAGGATGTGACACGAGGTGCATATAAACAACTGTCTCACCAGACAGATTCTAAGTGCCACAGGAAGAGAACCCGCAAATGCAAGGATCGTTTCTGGCTGTGGGAGGCTCCGTCAGGGGTCCTAAGGTGGGCGGGGAAATGTCATCTCCATGTTACAATATGATGAAAGACTGAATTCTCAAAGTGGTGGCCTTTCCTATAATCAGCTGGTGGGGCTGAGCCGAGTGCACATTTTCAGAATTCTTCCTTGAAGAGGAGGGATCTTGGATGTAGACATCCGTGGAATAGAATTGAAAAGCTAGAGCTGTGCCTCTAGGATGTCCCCTCCTGGCCACGCCTCCACCGGCTCTCTCGGCACCACGTGCAAGACCCTGAGAAGACCGTGGTGGGGGGCAGGGGGGGGGGGCTGTAATAGGACGTGCCTGCTCTCCAAATGCCTCTCAGACCTTGGTATGTTCACGGCTTTTTATTGCAATAGAGACACCAGCTTATCTGTTTGCAATAGAAGCAAATTGAGAAAGACTGGTTTCATAAATGTTTGTGGGGTATATTAGTATCTGGAGAAAATAGTAACTTTCTTTTGAAACAAATAAATGACTTCACTGTCATTGTCATGTTTGCTGTGATACAGCATTTGTGGAAGTTGCTACAAGTTACCGCCCAAAACTTCAGTGTTTACATTCAGGCTTTTGTATTTATATTTAGGCACTGTGGTTTACTTCCTTCGGCATACACCCCAGCACATCTCTAGGTTGGGGCCCCGCATTTTAAAGCACGGGCTACAGATTCAGGGCCTCCTGAAGTCCCAAAATGGGGTAAATGGGGAAGGCGTGAGAAAGACTCCGAGTCAAGCCATGTTTTCCACTTATTGTGCAGAGCACTTTTTCTTGGAGATCTTCTAAGTTTCCAGTTCTTTCACTGAGGCTTTATTTGAAAGGCTGCCCCATGGGCTCCCAACTTGTGGGCTGAAACATTCTTCTACGGGAACACTGTCACAAAAATGGTGTGATATTAAGAGGCAGAAGCCATTCGTCTCCCATTTGCTCAAAGAGTGTACATGTATTTATTCCTTCTTCATCAGCTAAGAAGCGTGTACTCTGTGCCTGCCAGGCACAGCCCAAGCCCCTGATAATATGAAGACATGGCTCCCACCTTAGAGGAAGTTCCAGACCATGATGAGTTAGGCTTATCCCACTTGAGGACATTTGGGGGCCAAGGAAGAGGGGGCAGCCAAACCTACTACTTAGCATGCCATCCTACAAGAGGAGAGTGAACAAGCCCAGCCTGGGGGATCGGAGTCACCTGTCCATCATCAGCCTGGTGGCTTTCTGACGGCCACAGTCTTAGCTCAATACCCAAAGTGACACATCTCTATCTGAAGGCCTGTTTGAGGTGCCATCCGAAAGGACATGGGCATACTTTGTAAAACGTCAAAGCCTTCCGTCAGAGCCTGGATCAAAGGGAAAATACAAAACTGCGTTGCATTTCAGAGCTCAATCCTGCAATACAATCTCCAAGGCAATGTGGTCTTCGTGTTTTCGTACTTCATGCAGTTTGATCTTCTGGGTACTCCCACAAATATGTAGACATAATTTACGTGAGAGGGACAGATGTGGCTATTGATTCGGTGGCTGTGAAAGATGGTGACAAGGAAATTAGACATAAGGAGTAGAAAATAGTCCAGATAAAGGGCATGAACAAACAGCCTGCGTAGCTTCTCTGCTTGTGCCCCTGCTAAGGAAAAGCGGGAGCACGGCATGGGAGGCCATAGAAGTGCTGCTCAAAATAAATACACGGGGTCGATATGGGAAAGCTTCCCTCGCGTGTCCTCAGAGTCAACCATTAACTAAAGTAGATGCTTGTGTCATCAAGGTGAGGCAACACTGCAGACATTAAGATCACGAGCTGTGGAGGATTGTCTGCGTGGCTCAGTCAGTTAAGCGTTCGACTCTTGATTTCGGCTCAGGTCATGATCTCATCGTGAGATCAAGCCCCACGTCAGGCTTCTCGCTGAGCGTGAGCCTGCTTGGGATTCTCTCTCCCTCTTCCTCTCCCCCAAATAAATAAACAGTAAAAAAAAAAAAAAGATGATGCACTTTGGAGCAAATGGAGCTGACAGGAATGTTACTTCCATTACTTTCTAGCTGTTTGACCTAAGACAAATTCCTACAATTTCCTCTGGCTTCCTCAGTTTCCTCATGTGTAACGTGGGGACCATCTGGGGGACCAACGTGGGTGTTCAGTGCATTGGCCTGCCTGTGACTGGTGTATACGTATATATGTATAATATATATAATTATGTATATTATATACATAATATATATTTATACATATTTTAAAATATATATATTTATGTATATGTATATAAATATGTATACATAAATATATATAATATACATAAAATATATACTATATATAAATATATAATATATACATAAAATATGTGTTATATATAAATATGGAATATATACATAAAATATATATTATATATAAATATGGAATATATACATAAAATATATATTATATATATACATATAAAATGTTAAACATTAGTATTTAAATATCAGAATTTCCAAAAATATAACTGGTATTATATGTAATTTGTTTTATATATATGGAATTTTGAGAATCCCCAAAGGTTTTGGAGGAGGTGACTTTTCAGTATAAAAATGTAAAAAGCTAGTCCAAGCCAGCTTTTAAAAACTGCACTTCCCGGGGCCGCCTGTTGGAGGTGCTGCGTGTGTCCGGGGAAGTGCGAAGTGTTCATAAAAAGCAGATGCAGCCAGGCCTTAAATACCGGTCCCCCTCCCACACGACACATGTTTTTACACTTTCTCCAGCAGTGAGTGTAGTTTTAGTCTTTGGAAAAAGCTTCCTCAATTATATGAAATTAGTCATTTAGCACGTAGGAAGAATGCACCAGGAAAGAGCATTCAGGATTTCCATTTCACGAGACATTTCAGGAGAGGGCTGAAATCCGAGGCGGGAAGGCTGTGTCATAAGGAGCGTGGAGGTGCCCCATCAGCAGGCCCTCCTGCTGTGTGCACCGTGGGTCCAGGCCTGGGAGCCGAGGGCCGTGTCGCATTCCAGCAGGGGCCTTCCTTCCCCACAGACACTGCAGGTTGCCTCGTGAAGCGAGTGTTGGTTCACATTTCTGCCAGCTTCTGGGGAAAATGCTTCTAGCTGCCCCAGGACAGGACACTCCCCCCCGCCCCCCACCACCTCATAGTTGCATGTGGGGGTCAGCTCACCATTGAACTCGTACTGCAGAACCCTGGGTCTTACTTTACGCACAAACAAGGAAGTAGAAACAATTTTTTCCTGAGTTGTTTTAACTCCGTAACCATGACAGAGGCGGCTCTCCGTGACGGGGAGATGTACGTGGGAGTCCAGAGGAATCTTTTTAAACAGAGGAAGACGAAGGGCACAGAATGTCTGTCTCACAGCTGAGGGTGGGGAGCAAGCCTTCTAACACTCATTCATGGGCCCTTCCTACAAAACAAGGGCAAGGTCTGTACATGTTTTTTTCTGTGGGGGGAAGAAAAAGTTTGCATAATTTACATGGTGACTCACCTGTAAACCTTAATTAAAAATCTGTTCAGGGGCACCTGGGTGGCTCAGTCGGTTAAGCATCGGTCTTCCGCTCAGGTCATGATCTCACGGTTCATGAGTTCGAGCCCGGAGTCGGGCTTTGTGCTGACAGTGTGGAGACTGTTTGGGATTCTCTGTCTCCCCCTCTCTCTCTGTCCCTTCCCTGCTTATACTCTCTCTCTCTCAAAATAAATAAAAATAAAACTTAAAAAAAAATCTGTTCAAATTGTGTGAAATTTACAATAGTTGAGTAAAACGACTTCATGGTAGAGTTCTCTGCTGAATATAAAATTGATCATAAATTGAAGATAAATCCAAATCTTTCCCCCCACTTATAAATCCAAGATATACAGAGAAGCTCATAAATTCAGGTAACCCCTTAGTTTAAAACATTTAAGTCATATCAACCGAGCAAGAATTTTGAAACACGCTAACCCTTTCATGAGTTTTTGTCATTAAAAACATTCCAATATAATTAGGAGGAAATTAATTTGAAATATCATTTTTGTTTTTTTATTTTTTTAAGTTTATTTATTTATTTGGAGAGAGAGAAAAAGAGGGAGAGTGGAGGAGGGGCAGACAGCGAGGGAGAGAGAGAGAGAATCCCAAGCAGGCTCTGCACTATCAGGTTAGAGCCCCATGCAGGGCTCAAACTCATGAACTGTGAGATCATGATCCCATCCAAAATCGGACGCTTAACCAACTGAGCCACTCAGAAGCCCCTGAAATACGATTTTTTTTCTTTTAATGTTCATTTATATTTGAGAGACAGAGAGTGTGTGTGTGTTGTGTGTGTGTGTGTGTGTGTGTGTGAGAGAGAGAGGGGTGGGGGGGGCAGAGAGATGGAGACAGAATCCAAAGCAGGCTCCAGGCTGAGTTGTCAGCACAGAGCCCGATGCAGGGCTCGAACCTAAGAGCAGCGAAATCATGACCTGAGTCGAAATCGGTCACCCAATCAACTGAGCCACCCAGGTGCCCCTCTGCTGCAACATATTATTTTTAAAGGAGGTCTTATAGTCAAAATAGGTGAAGGGGATTAAAAGGTACAAACTTTCTGGGCACCTGGCTGGCTCAGTCAGTGGAGCATGGGACTCTTGATCTCGGGGTCATGAGTTAGAGGCCCCCTTTGGGTGTACTGTCAGCCTCTAAAAGTTATTTAGAAAAGCAGGAAATGAATCCATATAGACTTACTATCTGGAATATAGTAGGTGTTATAAAATAAACATAAGCATCTCTGTGGCAAGAAAGTCAAAAACTTTAAAAATTCTACCTGCCTTACTTTGTTCCCAGGGAACGTGATTATATGAGTGATGGGAAGGGCTGAAACATATGATACAGCTGTGGGTTTTGTCCGTTCACTCATGTGGATGACAGTGATATGTGACTGGGTAGGAATTGTCTTTCAAAAATTTAGGTTTGCAATTTAAGAAACTAGTCTTTTTTTTTTTCGTCTTAATGTTTTTAAAAATATTTTCTACATCATTCTTTCAGGAAGAAGAGCCTAGAATTGAAAATGGACTACTTTGGCTAAACTGTACCAATTTTAGTAGGGGGAAGGTCATTTGAAGTCAAAATGTGTGTGCACTTTCACATCCTTAACACATGGCCCTGTCCTAGAACATACCAGACACTCCTAAGTGTTCAGTAAATGAATTAATACAAGAACGAATCACTTAAAACGGTGAACTCAGTCACTAACAGAACAAAGAACATTATTCCACAGAAAGAAAAAGACAAGAGGAAATAATTAGAAATAAGTCTGAAGGCATAATTTCCCTAAGACTTGTTTCTGTTGTGCTAATCATCTATCTTCTTCCTCTCTGCCTTAATCTCCTGGCGGCCAATGTTCACGTAGAATGTAGGAAGGTCACGTGGACAGGAAGGGATAAAAGTATTGGCCACCACTGCACGTACCTGCTTAGTGTGTTCATGTTAACAAAAAAGGTGCCTAAAGATCCTTAGGTCTAAGCCCTCACTCTGCAAAGGAAGAAAGTGAGAAATCAGATGACGTGACAAAGGTCCTTGGCCCAACAAGCTGAACATAAGCAATATCATATCATGATTTATTGCTTTGGGCGGGGGATGGAAACTTATCACAGACCTGTCTGATATCAGCTCCCCACCCCAAACACTGGATTGGGTTTGTTTGGTTTGACCAATTGACTGCTTTTGCACTGGTTTTAATGAGAAAAGCTCGAAACTAATACTCTTAAATTTTACTCTGAACAAAAATGACTGGGGGAGTCCTTGCTGAAAATGCATATGTCTGATCCCAACTCCTGAGATTCTCATTCTGTTGGACCTGCAGGGAGGCTTAAAAAAATGGGAATGTTTACAAACACATGCAGTTGACTCAGATCCAAAACTGTGTGTCAGGCCACTGTCCCAAAGTGCCTTCTCTCAGCCAACAACTAAAGCAACGCGGTGGGAATCTCCACCAACTGATTTACGGAGCTATTGAAATGATGGATGATGTGTGGGAGTAACGTGTGTATCATGCTTTGAAGAATACTGCTATATCATCACCATTAGAGAGATATATTCAATTATATGTAATTATATGCTGGTGACGAGTGCGGCATTCAAAACTGGGAGAATCCCCAACAGGCTCCTCGGCGGTAGCTCAGAGCCTGATGCGGGGCTTGATCTCGCGAAACGTGAGATTATAACCTGAGCCAAAATCAAGACTCGGACACGTGACCGACTGAGCCACCCAGATACCCCCCAAAACCATTTATTTTTTCTTAAGTATTTGACACTTTGTGAAAGTCAAGCTCACTTAACACGATGGAGAGACCAAGAGGCACCACAAAGACTTCAGAAGATCCGTGAGGAAAGGAGCCAAGCCAGCCTAGTTCTTACCATGCCGTCCCTCGCACCCCACATTTGCTCTACACATAGTAGGTGCTCGATAAATACATGTTTATAGGGACGCCTGCGGGGGTCAGTCACTTAAGTGTCCGACCCTTGGTTTCGGCTCGGGTCATGATCTTAAGGTTTCGAGAGTTCAAACCCCGCATCTGCCTCTGCCCTGGCAGCATGGAGCCAGCTTGGGATTCTCTCTCTCTCTCTCTCTCTCTCTCTCTCTCTCTCTCTCTCCCTCCCTCTCTGCCCCTCTCCTGTTAGCGCTGTCTCTGTCTCTCTCAAAATAAATAAATAAACTTTAGGATTTATATAGATGTTTATAAGTTAATCCAATACAAAGGAATATGAAATAGTATAAACACTTGGATAACGCTTCCGTATATGCAAATACCACATACTTGAAATAAAATTAATTGATCCTCTTTTAGAAAACTGACTGCTGTTTTTAAGAAGGAGTAAATGGCACATCTGGGAGGAGATGGAAGGCAAGAAATCCAGTGCTTGAGGGGAAATTTAACCTTTCTTCCCAGGATCAGTCTGTGTTCCTGATTCCCTAAACTTTTCCATTACTCTAAGCCACAAGCTTCTGCGAGGCTCAGTGTATTTTAATTAAATCCCAGTGATGAACACAGACTTGCCAGACTTCAAGCCGGTTTTGTGCTTCAAAGCAGGAGTTAGAGAAAACAGTGAGGAGGGGAGAACATTCGCCCATTGTTAGAAGTTCGCCATCACGCTCACGCAAAATAGAATCACAGAACAACGGGGTTAAGAATTCTCCTGAGTGCACCTAATGGCACTTCACGATAATCCTCACCCCCGCCTGCCAGGATTGGGGTGATTGTTCGTGATTTGCCTGTTTTGTGTTCACAAAGTAAAGCTCCGTCTGGGTGACTCAGGCTATGAAAATGCTTCGCTTGGCAGCCAGCGTGGGTATTCCCCACTCAGGCCTCAGCACCAGCCCGGGAGAAAGAAGGAGGCCAGCACAGTCAGCCACCCCCCACCCCCGGTGCTGTCTGTAATGGTCCCAGTGGCCCATGCCAACAGCCACAGTGGAAGGTGGAGGCTGGACGAGAAAGTGTGACCTGAGCTAAACTCTTCTCAGAGGAGCAGCGTTTTAAAACTGGGTGGGCTTGACTGCGAGACCGTCTCTCCTTTTCCTTCCTTCTCTTTTTCTTTCTTTTCTTGTCTTTCCTTCCTTTCTCCCTTCCTCCCTTTCTTTCCTTTATTCCTTCCTTCCTCTTCTTTCTTTCTTGTTCTTTCTTGTTCTTTCTTTCTTTCTTTCTTTCTTGTTCTTTCTCTTTCTTTCTTTCTTTCTTTCTTTCTTTCTTGTTCTTTCTTTTTCTTTCTTTCTTTCTCTGTCTTCCTCCCTCCCTCCTTCCTCCCTCACTCCCCCCTCCCTCCCTTCCTTCCTTTCATTCTTTTTCCATTCTTTTCTTTTTCCTTTGATCCCTCCCCTCTCCCAGCCCCCTTCTCTCTGTGGGTCCTGTCTTTCTCTGTGGGTTTCTCATGAAAAGAAAAGGATCAAAAGTCTCAAAGAAATATTCTGTGAACAGCTGTCGCGAACAGCACCGGCCCTTCCCCAAACCTGTCACTCTCACCAAATCAGCCCTCTGCTGTCAACATGAGAGACCCAGGTGGCTACGATGAAAACGTATGAAGAAACACGAGGAAATTCAGTAACTGATCCTTATAGGAGAGCGGCACGTACACTCTAATCTACAAAATATCCCCTGCTGGGAGCCTGCACAGTCTGTGCAAGTCATGTGTGACACCCCAGTGCCACTGCATGATACCCAAAGGGGTTGGCAGGATACTCTTGGCTCAGGACATTGAACCGTATTATACCTGAAATACACACTGCAAAATGATTTTTGGACTCCGAACACGATTATGACATTCACCCACTCTGCCAAGTTCATCAGGCAAATAAGGAAAGAAAATAGGTAGTTTAAATATTAACCAGTTCAGTTTTTTGGACAATCACCTCCTAAAACAGACCCAGAAACTAATTTTCAGCCTGTACACATTCACCTCACAAAGCAGGGTGGGTTTCAGCTAACAGATCTCGGAGGCCATCCATCCCAGCACTGACGGTCCCCGGGCACGCATTGGAAACTGGATGGCTACGTTGCCAGCCAGAGGGCCGTAAAGCGAAAGTCCAGGAGGTAAGCTGATACCTTCATTTTAGTCCAGGTCAGCATATGCTGATGAGTTTTAAAGGGGGAATTCAAGAAGATTTGGAGATAGCTCCAGGCTTGCTTTTCAATGTTTCAAAGTCATTTTGCTCCTTGAGTGGCCATCATCTCAAATCATCCTCAGTGTCCCGGTGCTGCCATCTGTGAACAGGTGCACTGATTTGTGATAGGTAAATGCCAAGTGCTCAGCCCAGAAAATTGTCATCTGAATGATTTACGTGCGCGTCTTGAGCCCCATCAGGCACTAAGGAGACGGATGCTGTGCTAATACATCTCGCATTTGTCAACATTAATTTAAGGCACTCCGAGTTGGCAGCCAAAAGCATACTTCTCAACAAGCAGCCAACTTTTCTTCTATTAAATCTTTAGGAGAACACATTACCAACTTCTGGGAAATACCATTTGCAAGAAGCTGAGCTGGAGTAAATTGAGGAATGTAGTAGTGTTAAGTTGCCTGCCCCAAACACGTTCAGTCCACGGTACACATGTGACCAGCAAGTCAGATGGTGTCCTTGCCTCCAAGGCCTCCAAGATTGTCTCTGCCCAAGAACACCCACTGAGAAGGCTCAGGCCGCCCTGTGGATTTGCCGTTCTGAAAGGAGGACCAAGAAGCACTGCAGTGACAGAGGACAGGTTCAGAGTCTGTGTCCAGAGAAGAGAAGGACAGGAGATGGAGAAGAAACTCCGGGACCATGAGCTCTGGGAGCTCATGATCCAGCTGAAAAATACGATGGCACCCATGAAAGTATGACGAACGCTGTTGAGCAGCAAATGTACCAAGAGACGAGACAGAGCTTTGGGGAGGGAGGGAGAACATTTTGGAGGGAGCAGGCAAGGTTGTGCAGAAACAAGCTAGAGGCTCGGGACCCGCAGAGGAGGAGAAAGGGGCCCAAGCGAGCCATCAGGAAGAATAATGGCTTGAAGCAAAAGTCATGGTGGGACATGTGGTGCCGTGAAGGTCAAGCTGGCAGTTGGCCTGTCCTCTGGGCAACCCAGAGCACCAAAGTTTTCAGAGGAAGGGAGAAGAAACCAGTGTTTTATATAGGTTAATGCAGAGGCTGTATCAGAAGGCAGAGCAGAAGCCTGGTAGCGGACAGAGCCTTTAGGACATTGCGATCATCACCGTCCGTGGTTTCGAATGACCAATGTGTACTTCCAGGTATGCTTAAGGTAATCCACAAAGATGGTGGGAAGAAAATATTGGAATTTTTATGTGTATTTACTTTCAAAGTGCCCATATTTTTTAGCGTATATTTTACATATTTTAAATAGTTTAATAGAAAATGTGTGTGTTACCAACAAGACACGCGTCCCTACCAAATTCACGTGCTGAGGCTCTAACCCCTAACATAACTGTATTTGAAGATAGGGCCTTCCGGAGGTAACTAAGGCTAAACAAGCTCATAAGGGTCGGGCCGTATTTAAATAGGACTAGCATCCTAATAGAAAGAGGAAGAGGCACCAGATCTTTCTCTCCTATCTCCCTCTGCACCCCCAGCCCCCACCCCGACTCCTATGCATGCATGGAGAAGAGTCCCTGTGAGGACACAGTGAGAAGGTAGCGGCCTATAAGCCAGGAAGAGAGCTCTTGCCAGAAATCAAACCTCATGGCTCTTTGATCTTAGACTTCTGGCCTCGAAAACTGTGCAAAAATAAATTTCTGTTCATTAAGCCACCTAGTCTGTGGCAATATCAGAAGACTAATACAGTGTATAATACATACGCAACCTAAAACCAGAAGTGTGAATTATATCTCAATCATTAAAAAAAAAAAAAACACTTTTAAAATCTGAGGTCGATATATGAACATGTTTTGTTAATGTGCACGATCAAAAGAGTTTGGGGGAAACGCCTTAGGTTTGGGGCCTGAGTTGAGGTGGCCATGAATGTTAAGAGCTACTTCAGAAGGAAAACAAAAACTCAGTGAGCCCCTTGGTGTAGAAAATGAAAAGAAGTGAAGTATGGATATAACCTTGCAGCTGTTCAGTCTGGGAGACAGGGAGAGCTACCCCATTCCTGTCAGAGACGGGGAGGCAAGACTTGATCCCACGAGGAGGGTCAGAGATGAGCCAGGACCACAAAGGCTGGTGGGATTCCTTGTGAAATGCCCTCAGAAGGAGGGAGAGAAATCGTCAGAGGGGCGAAAGGAAAATGGGAACTTCAGGGCCACAGAGGTCAAAGAAAGAAAGACTTTCGAGGAGGCGGATAGTTCCGGCAATAGCATCAGGGAGGTCAGGTGGAATGGCCTGAGAAGTGCCTTTTGGAATTGTCGGAAGTCATTGAAGACTTTTAGAAAGTGAATTCATTGGAGGAGAGAGAGTAGACCCTGGATGGTAGGGGTTTAAGGAGGGACAAATGCAGAGGAAATTAAGGCAGCAGGTAGTGTTTGGATTTCAACTAGGAAAATGTCAGTGCCAGAGTCAGAACCGTGGGGTAGGAGTTGGGGGGAGCCTCTAATGTGCAAGCTTTTCCCTTCACCTTGGACCTTGGAGGAATTCCCTGGAGGAATTCCTTGGAGGAATTCCCTATGACTAGTTAAACAGGGTTAAATGGTTAACAGGCTTGGGAAGTAGGACAGGGGGTGGGGTGGAGACACAACAATAAAGTGTTCGATCCTGTCCCAGAAGCTTCCAGAACCTTCCAGACAGCTCTGGTTCTGTGTTTCAGTTTATGCGTGTGACAGACTATAAAGCAGCTCCAATTTTGTAAAGCCAGAAGGGATACACAGTTCTCAAATCTACACACTGATTAGAAGTCTGGAAATTTCTCCCCAATTCCACATGTTATTTGATAGTTTAACATCAAAACAAAGATCTGACGTAAGTGGTGGGACCAAACGGTGAGAAGAGGTTGGAGTTCATTTGGGCATCAGTACCAGGGTCTCATCCACAAGCAGTTGGACGCCCAGGAGACCGTCCATCTCAGTATTCTGGCTTTGCCTGGGTGGAAAAGTGTTCACTAGCCACACTTCACAGGTGTGCAAATAATTTCAAAGTCACGCTTGAGAACTAATTGATGCTTATAAAAGTCTTTAAGATCCACAGATGAAAGTCGCTGTGTAAGTATAGAGTGTTATCAGCTCATGAGGGAGCACCCTGAACAAATCAGAATCTTGCAGAAAATAAACTATACCCTGGGAATCAATTCGGTAATTTTGCAAGCCACATTAAACATTTTGGGTGAAAAGCAATAATCACTAATGACGTTGCAGTAGCCAATCTTTCCGCCTCTAGACTTACCTTCCTAGTTCACATCCGTGGATGTGTGTGGACCTCATATGGAACACGGACATCTGTCTGGGAGAATCACTGATTCCCAGGGCTAGAGGGATCCCTTAGCCCAGCCTCCCCTTTGCTCATTAAATCCCCTCTGTGATCCCCATTCCCACTTTCTTCTGTCTAAAGATAGTTTAAAAGCCCTTTTAACCACCCTTTGCATCTTTGCAAGCCCAGGCTCATTTTAGGCTTCTGCTGTTCTAAACATCTTCTCATGTCCATCACTGCTTACTCACTCTTCTCTTTCTGTATTTTTGCACATCCTTTTAAAATCAAATCCCACCGCTGAGGCCCCAGATTGTCTGCAATAATGACTGAAAACTATTCGTGCAAATGTGTATACACCCACCCAGTGGTTTTTGGCACAGTGACTTGCCCAAACTTGACAAATGAAAGCTGACATGCCATAGGGTGGTGTGGCTCATAGGTTTCCTCAGAGGGTGGTGCAACTGGCCACTGAGTGTTAGGGGATGAGGGTCCTATTTAGATCCGTGAGCTCTGATATCACAGTACCAGTACCTGGCTTCGGCCATTGCTGAACTACTGGTACCAGAGCTCTACTGGTTTGAACAAACTAATGATGGGACTCAGGGCTGGCTCCCCGTCCTGGGCTTAGCTCTCTCTTGTCCAGGTGGTCTAACGGACTTGCCAATGTCTTTGGTTCTAAAAGGAAGGGGCAGAGTGGGGAAGGCTTGGAATAACCTCTGGAAAAACAGATCCCAGTAGCATCTACATGAGGGATACCTCAGGCTGGAGCTCTGCCAGGGAGAGAAGACAGTGGACAGAAGGAAAGCCAGGAGCCATGAGGAATAAGGTCTCATGGAAATCTGTTTTGGCTAAGAGGAAGGGTGAAAGGGTACAGTGCAAAGACAAAAGAGAGAAACATTCAGAGATTGCCTCTAGACAATCCTGGGACTCTAGACAAGTCCCATCCTTGGACTCTGTGCAAACATCCGGTGCATGTTTGAAGAGAGCCTTTTATAAAACCTTCAGTATGTATGTGCATGTTTGGGGGCAGAGGGTTGCAGGCAGGTATGTATACGTGTGCTTGTATGTGTGCGGGAACGTGTGTGTGTTTGTAAGGTAGGGCTGCCCATAGGACAGGGTGGGGTGGCACTTGTCTGTTTATTCTCCACTGGCTCAGATGTTCAGGTGAGGGGAAAAGTAGAGGTGGGGCTGGGGCGGGATGCAAAGACAGGGATCCTCCCCGAGGTGCACACTCTTGAAATCTCATTCAGGGTTCAAAGAGGTAGCAAAACGTGTGTGTGTCCCCTGTAATTTGACACACATGAAAATATATGCCCAACTGTTTACCTTCTAGAATTTTACAGTGCAACTTAGGAGGCTGAGCCTAATAACGCAGCAACAGAACATCAAATGTTTAAACTACAGTCTCTCAGGCATGGGAAGGTGGTTTATCTTGGATCCATGGGCAGCCATTAATGCAATGAGGAAGTAATAGAAGGAGGAGCCATCCAAAACAAAAGTTTCAAGGTCACAGAGAATTCTTCTTCTCATCCAAACACAACAGAGTCTCATGAATGCCAGACCATGAGTGTAGGCTGGGAAATTCCACAGAAATGAATTCTCTTGATGTGAGATCTTCTTACCGGAGCTTCAGGTCAGAGTTTTCACCCCAGATTTATCTGTGAGGGTCACACAGGAAGCAGCTGAGGGGTGCTCTTAAAATTAGAGCATTTCACAAAAAAGAGTGCAGAATTGACTATCAGTCTCACCTTCCCTGAAATCCATCCTTATTTATGCATTTGACAAAAGAGCTAATCTCTGAGAAGACCATTTTCATTTTAGCCCAGTATTGGATGTTGACATTCATATAAAAATTCAATAGAGGATTTACCAATAGCAATATGTTTTAAAAGGGCTCTTTCAAAAATAGAAATTCAGGCAAAGTGTAGCCCTCCCCCACCCCCTGAATAGTGACAAGAAAGCACACCCTTCCAATCTACCTCAAAAATCAACCTATTTCGGGGTAAAGTACTTACACTTTTCTATTAAAAAATGTTGAATAGTCTGGTTTCCCAAGAATCATTTGGATCTGTTGCTAACAAAATGGCTCATGAAACTGATATGTTTACGGGTGCCTGGATGTCTCAGTCGGTTGATTGGCTGACTCTTGATTTTGGTTCAGTTCATGACCTCACGGTCGTGGGATGGAGCCCCGCATCGGGCTCCACGCCGGATGTGCAGCCTGCTTAAGATTCTCTTCCTCTATTTCTGCCCCTCTCCTTGGCTTGTGTGTGTGCACACATGCACTCTCTCTCTCTCTTTCCCCGCCTCTCTCAAATAAATAAATAAATAGATAAATAAATAAAAATAAAAAAGAAATACCAATATGTTTCAAGTTGACAGAAAGTGACTATCTAAGTTATAGCATAGGATGCATCTGTACTGATAACTCTTTTCTCTGGGTCCTCCTGGCACTTACTCTGCTTTGGACAATGCACCTATGTTATAATTAGAATTTTTGTGCCTGGCAACACTCTCTACCTCCAACCTCCCACCTCACCGTGAAGGTCTTGGAGGAGGGGGCCTACCTCCTTCATCCTTTGATCCCACTAGGAACCTAGGAGAGTGCCTGGAAGAGAGCAGGTATTCCGCAAACGTCTGGAGAAGGTTCTAGAAATACGTTCGATGCGGTAGGTTGGGATCAGGTTACATGGCGCTTTGGAATCCAGGCAGAAGGACCTGGACTTGGCTCTTGATTAGTCAGAAGGAGCCACTTAAGGTTTCTGAGCAGATAGGAAAATTGTACGTCAGTCCTGCAGTGGGGCACCAGAGCGGGAGTCTTGAGCAGAAGCTGTTGCCAGAGGTGACAAACATGGAGAATAGATGCAAATCTAAACTGTTGTGAGAGAGGAGCAGCGCTTGGTGACACTTTCAAGGGGCTGAAGGACACGAACATGTCAATGATGGCTGTAGTTACAAGACGAGATGGCTGTAAGAGATCTCTCCTGACAGACCCTGGGTGCAGGTGTGGGGGAAACCAAGTTGGTTGGTCACACTGAAACTGAAGAGACACCCCCCCCCCCCACCAGCTGAAATGGCCAGAGAGCAATTTTAACTCAAAAGAGGAGTCAGGGCTAGAGATTCAAATCTGGAAATCACCCTTGTAGTGACTTCTCTGAGGAGAAATATATCACTAGAAGAACAGGAGAGAGTGACTGGGCAGGCCCCCAACCCAGCTGCTGGGGGCAGTAGAGAGGGTCCAGGCAAGGGAGAGGGTCCTGCCCAGGAGCCAAGGAAAGCGGGCAAGGCTGTTCGGGTGAGCGGAGGAAGAGCTTCCTGAAGAAGCAGGGGTGAGGGGTGGGGTAGTGGGACATCAACAGCAACAGCCTTGGAAGAAAGGAAAAGGAGAATGAGGCATGAGGAAAGACATGGCATTTTTTTTTTTTTAAAGGAGGTCATTCATGGCGGGTTCAACACCGGCAGAGTAGTGGGAGCAGACGTCTTCACATGTCACGGATATTGTGAAGGTGCAGGGGTGGGAGGTGCTTTTATCTGGACATTTGTGTCCCCCCCACCACCAATTCATATGTTGAAATCCCACCCTCAAGGGGTATCTGGGTGGCTCAGTTGGTTAAGTGTGTAACTTCAGCTCAGATCATGATCTTGCGGTTCTTGAGTTCGAGCCCCACATTGGCATCTGTGCTGACAGCTCGGAGCCTGGAGCCTGCTTCGGATTCTGTGTCTCCCTCTCTCTCTGCCTCTCCCCCACTTGTGAGCACTCTCTCTCTCTCTCAAAAATAAAACATTTAAAAAAAGAAAGAAAGAAAGAAATCCTACCCTGGAGGCATTAGGAAGGAAGGCCACTGTGAGGCAATTGGGTCATAAGGGTGGAGCCCCCAGGACTAGGGTTAGTGCCCTTACAAGGGAGGCCCCGGAGAGCTAGGAGGCAGCTGTGTAGGGAACACTGAGAAGGCAACAGTGTGAGGAAGTGTGCTCTCACCAGACATGGAATCCGTGGTGCCATGAGCTTGGACTGAGCCTCTAGAACTGTGAGAAATAAAAGTGTGTTATTTACAAGCCTTTGAGTTTTTGGCATTTTTGTTACAGCAGCCCAAACGATGACAGGCTTTAAAGGAACCTAAAATAGGCTTAAGAGACTTTTAAGAGGCTCATACACTTAGAAGCATCTGGAATCAAAGCAGCGGTGATGGCTTCCCAGGCTTCCCAGCTGGTGATTCAGCTGTGTAATGAGGAATAAGTGAAGAAACCCCAAAGATTTCATAAAATATATTTCTTTTTAAAAATTATTATTTTAAAATTTTTATTTTAGAGAGAGAGAGAGAGAGAGCACAAGCCGGGAGAGAGAGAGAAAGAAATAGGGAGAGAGAATCTCAAGCAGGCTCCATGCTCAGTGAGGAACCCAATGCGGGGCTCGATCCCACGACCCTGGGATCATGACCTGAGCCAAAATCAAGAGTCAGACGCTCAACCGACTGAGCCACCCAGGCGCCCCTATTTTCATTCAGCTTCCTTCAGCCAAATGTTCTAAAATTCCCAGAAAATATGCATTGCCTACAAATCATTGCTGCAATTTGCATGGCGCTCGTCTTCAAGGGGAAAATGCACTGTTTCGCGGAACTTAGTCTTTAGCGTGGTGGACACTAACAAGGGACAACGCTTCCGTAGCTCTCACCAGGTCCTGCCACGGTCTCGAGTACTTCATATGCGCTGTTGCATCTAACACACCCACAAAGCCTGCAGTGTAGGGGTTTTTATGGCCCCCATTTGATAGAGAAGAGAAGTAGGGCAGGAGATGGAGTCTAACACAGTCAGTAGATGACAAAACCGGGTTTAGACCCTGGGGAGTGAGGCTCCGGGCACCGTGCCCTTCATTGCTGCACTATGCTGCCTCGACAGTGAGGGAGCCCTTGAAGGGCGCCCGTCTAGCAGGAGGAAGAGAAAAGGAAAAGTGTAATCGGGATGTGACGGGGTGAGTACAGGGCGGAGGTGTGTGCAGCAGCCGGGTACAGTGGGTCCCAGAAAGGCTGCCTCGAGGGGCTGACCCATGAGGGAGTCTTGCAAGGCAGGCAGGGGAAGAAGGGGCTAGAGATCACACCAGATAAAGAACAAGAGCCAAGGGTGAGGACGGGGTGTTAGAGATGAGGCTGGGAAGGGGATTGGGTCATGGAGCCCTTGAAAGCCAGGCTCAAAGGCTGGGTTTAATCCTGCAGGAGATGGGACCCATTCAGGGGCATTCTCAGGGGAGGGACGCGGCTGGACAAGCACCTTATCTTACAGGGAAGGAAGAGTAGGACACGGAGGTCAACACAATGGGCAAGACGAGCTAAGAGAAGACCACTGCCTGACATGAGCTTCTTGTTCCCTCTCCACGGCACAGCCCCCGAATTGTATGGAAGCTGAAGGCGTGTTCCTTTGAAAACAACAAAGGTAAGGGAGTCCCTTTTGACATTGGGGGGGGGGGGGGGAGGGGGGAGCTTAGCTTTCAAGGTGAACCACTTATTATCTGATTTTCTTCTCCATCAGAACCTCCATAGAGGGCAATGCCTAGAAAGAGCACATGCGAAGCTTCCGTATTATGGAGCTGGTGGCAGAGAACCGCCCTGATAACCTCTCCACACCGAGCATTTTATTTTTCCTAGATGTCTGAAAAATTCGTGAATTTAATGCCAAGGCAGTTACAGGGGTCCGACGCAGGTCAGGCGGTCCCAATCACCCCTCTAACTTCAGGACTGCCTGCTCGTTAAGAACTTGTAAAGAAGCACAGGTACCAGCCGGTAGGAGATGGAATTCACTTACTGGCCTTCGTAAATTGAATCCAGACAGCCGAAGGCGAAAGACTTCGTATTCCGCTAGACTTTGAAACTCCGTTATCCTCTGAGCCATTCTGACCTAGAAGCAAGCAGCAAGTGGGTTGGTTAAATTACCCAGATGCGAATGATCAGTTCACACCGCATTAAACAAAAAGCTCACATTTCATGGACAAGTACAATTTGAAACAAACGACACCGCTGATTCATGCAAGAGCTTGGTGTCGGAGGCTTAATTTCTACAGATAACAACCTGCCTCTTTGGCTCTCAGCTCAGTAAGACACCAGTTAGTGCTGCTACATGAGAGCAGCAAGAAAACTGTTAACAGACAGAAGAGGTTTCAGGCATCATATTTGATTCAGACTTTGCCACCGAGATGTGTGTTTTCATTGGAATGTTATCTCCTCGATGGTTAATACATTCCAGCAAATGTAAAATGAAGGACTCCCAAGTTCATGGTTGAGGTCACAGAATTTTGAGGATGTGTGAGATTCTCCTTTCTGCGGATGAAGAAGTGGTATCTCCCGAGCCCCACCACCAGTTTCTGGTGGAATCAAAAGTCACCACCTTTCTGTGACATCAGACTTAATTTAGGTGTTGTGGCTCTGAAATGTTGAGCCCTCATGGAGACTTTCAATTCACAAAACACTCTATAGTTCATGTTAAGTTTAAACTTACTATATAATCTTTTAAAACGTGGAAGCCATTTTCATTTTAGAAGTTCTAATGAGCTCATGTCTCTACTTTTCATGGAGAAATGAGTCCCAGGCCAGGGTACGACCAAAAGAACTCTCCCCCAAGACCTTCCTGTACTTTTAGACTGTTCTGGAAGAGCAATTTGGCCCTGACTCTATGGCAACTCAGAAAATTATAAAGCCCTTGGGCTGACTGAGACCTTAGGCTAATGGAGTTCAAACCCTCATTACACTTAAAAAACAAAATAAAACAAAAAACAAAAGCTGCAGTGCAATCAGATGGTGAACTGGAGGGAGAGCTAGTCTAGAAAACCACAAAGAAACGTATGTTCATTGAGCATCTGTTGGTGCAAAGCCCTGTGTTCTCGCCCTAAATACATGATCTCACTCAGTTCTTACAAATGCCCTGCAAGGTAGATAAGCATGGGCAGAAACACTCAGGCTGAGTTCTTCCCTCAACAAGTATTTACCTGAGCATCTGCTAGTGAAGGGCACCAAAGTATACCAAGTATACAAGAAGAAATAGACACTTTTTCTTTCCTGCGCCCAGTGAGGTCACAGTGTCTCAGAAATGGGGGAGAGGGAGTCAGATGCATTAATTAACACAGTGTTGTTCAAACCCCAGCTCGTGACTCCTTAGACAACCATGAAAATTAATTTAGTGAATCTTGATGAGCATTAAAAATAAATGAATAAACAAATAAATAGAACAGAACAGAATGGAAAATATCAGCATGCATGAAGCGAAGGTGAGGAAACTCACATGGATAGATGTCTGCAGACCTGTATCAATCATACACATGTCTTTATATATTGCGATGTCTAATATATTTTCTTTCGTGGGTCGTGGTGAAAAAGAGCGTGAAAGCTCTCGAGTTATCGAACAAAGTGACAAGTTCACACGAAACGGTGACGGCAGAGGAGAGTCAGCAAGTTGTCTGCTGCAGATTAGCACCTGTCCCCAGAAGGAGCTGGGGACAATCTTGGTTTCTCTCCAAGCAGAAGTCTTATAAGGGTGGGATGCCCCAACTTAATAATGCTCAGCACTAGGACAAGCTTGGCAAGGACTGGTATGAAGTTTCAGGGACCAGAGAGGAAAACTAAGCAGGGGTCCCTTCTCCCACAATGTGGGGAAGAGGGTGGGTACCTCTGAAGCGGAGAGAAGGCACAATGATACTAGTTCTGTGTTTGCATGATGATGAAGCCAGGCTTGGGAAGAGGGAATTAAACCTCAAGAACATGGAACCCACATCAAGCCCTGATTGCGAGACGTGTGGGAGCTTCTGGAAGGTCCACAAGCGCCAGCCAGATCTGGAATGAATTCCCACCATCCCACCGTCCAGAGAGAACAGAAGAGCCTCTAGAATCTGTGAGCTCAGGAGATGGGAATCCAGAGGAGGGGGTCCTTGTAGGTGACCTTACTCTCAAGATCAGTGCCCCCTTTGGGATGGCAGGTTACCTCCGTTATCAGGATATGACAGTTATTAAATTTTTTCTTCTTTTAATAAAGCTTCCTTCAGACATAATCTAAATACCACATTTATAATTTGAGGACTCGTGGCAATACGCTACAGGGCCACGTGGAGATATCTTCTCCACTTCATGCGTGAGGATTCAGGGCAAGAGAAATAAGGCTCTTCCTGCAGAAAAAGGTGAGTCTTTCATGTTGCAAGCCTCTCTGGTGGGGGTGGGGGTGGGGTGGGTAGGTGACCACGCAGCAAGACGTAGCTCAGGGGGGCAAACTCATTACGTTAGTCTGGTGACTTGGTTATTGCGTATTTATCTTTTTAACAAGCGATGATATGAGATGATGTCGAGCTTAATTATCATGTCTGCTATTTAACCCACATTTTTTCCTTGTACAGACATGATAATAATGACAAGAACTCGGTCCTATACAAAATAAACAGCCCCCCCCAATATACAGACAATTAACAACTTAAATGTTTTTGTCTTTCTCCACCCACCATGTGTGACAGCACCTTACAAAACACAGAGTCTTTCATAAGCTCCCCTTTGCTATAGGTGATGGCTAAGGAAAGAAAACTAGCATATGTTGAGAGCAGGAGAAATAGAGTATGAATGCTTTTAATGTTTACTTATTTATCTTAAGAGAGAGTAAGAGCGGGAGAGGGGCTGAGAGAGAGGGAGAGAGAGAGTCCCAAGCAGGCTCTACGTTCAGTGCAGAACCCCATGCGGAGCTCGATCTCAAGACCATGAGATCATGACCTGAGCGGGTAGCAAGAGTCGGACACTTAACCAACTGAGCCACCCAGGTGCCCCTAGGGTATGAGTTTTTATTCCATTAAGAAAAAGATAGTTCTCCCTCTCCGTCTCTGCCCCTCCCCCACTCACACTCTGTCTCTCTCTCTCTCAAAAATAAGTAAACATTAAAAAAAAATTTTTTTAAAAGAGGGGGGCACCTGGGTGGCTCAGTCAGTTAAGCATTCAACTTTGGCTCAAGTCATGATCTCATGGCTCATGAGTTTGAGCCCCACGTCAGGCTCTGTGCTGACAGCTCAGAGCCCCGGAGCCTGCTTTGGGTTGTGTGCCTCCCTCTCTTTCTCTGCACCTCCCCCACTCATGCTCTGTCTGTCTCTCTCTCTCTCTCTCTCTCAAAAAGAAACACTAAAAACTTAAAAAAAATTCAATAGCTCATGTAAAAGTGCTTCATGAACTATATGGTATTCTGCAAGGATTGACCATTTTTTAATCATCATCCATGCTAATAAATTATCAAGTAAAAAATTAAAAGTATTAGTGGCCACAAGTCAACACAATTGTATTCGATGCTTCCTGAGTATGTTGTTTTTCACACATCTTTAATTGTAAACCAAGGTCTCGGATTTTGCTAACATTTTCAAGGGTCAACGTTAATAATAAGGCCGAACGTTTAAGAAGTAATTGCTCTTCACAACAGAAGTACAGATTGACTTTGATTAGTAAACATTACCTTCACTGTACAGATAGAGAAACAGAGTGAATTATCTGCCAACAGAGCCCTTGCATTTTCACTTCTAACCTTGCTCCTAATCTTTATTTTTTTAGGTATTTTTTTAATGTTTATTCACCTTTTGAGAGACAGAGACAGAGCGTGAGCAGGGGAGGGGCAGAGAGAGACGGAGACACAGAATCCGAAGCAGCTCCAGGCTCTGAGCTATCAGCACAAGAGCTGGATGCGGGACTGGAACCCATGAACCCCAAGATCATGACCTGAGCCGAAGTTGGACGCTCAACCGACTGAGCCGCCCAGGCACCCTACCTTGCTACTGATCTTGTTTGTTGGTTTGCTGTTTCACACAGAGCCATAAGCTGGTTTCTAGTTCTTTTGTCCAGAACATAGATGATTGTACGTAATATAACGATTATATATAATAATCACATATATCACAGGGGTGCCCAAATGGCCCAGTCGGTTAAGTGTCCAACTTCAACTCAGGTCACGATCTCACGGTTTGTGAGTTCTATCCCTGCTTCAGGCTCTGTGCTGAAACCTTGGAGCCTGGAGCCTGCTTCAGATTCTGTCTCCTCTCTTGGCCCCACCCCATTCACGCTCAGTGTGTGTGTGTGTGTGTGTGTGTGTGTGTGTGTGTGCGCGCGCGTGTGCGTGTGTGTGTGTCTCCCTCAAAAATAAAATACACATTAAAAAAAAGTCTTTTGATTGGGAACTAACAATACAATGATCAATTGCTTGTTATTTTCAGGTCTAGTAGGACAAAGAGAACAAAAATGAAAGCCCACATTCCTGTTAGGTTTTAATCAAGCTCAGAGCAGCTCAGAATTTCCTCTCCTGATCGGAATAGTCCAGATAGACCCCAGGCAAATTCTACTCAAAAACCAGGGCCAGGAGTCCTGTTTACAGCAGAATTACCGGGGTCTGGGCTCCCAGCCAGCATGGCCAAGGCCTCAGCCTCTGCCTTACCTCCTGGCCTGGCCCCGTGGAGGAGAAAAGAAAGCACACAGCAGGGGACACAAGCCATGGTCACACGATTCCGTTCTCTGGAGTCTAACTTTGCTCCTGTTTCTGTAGCTGAATAAAATACTCTGCCCTTTTCCGTTTATTTGCACGGAGGGCTGTTTAACATAGGGGCACAAAGGGTGGGGGGGCGGGGAGCCACAACCATGTGGGCTGGAATGATTTCCAATCACAACAAACACGCCCAAAGAGGGAGGAAGATGGTAAGTGATAGATTTCCTTTCTAAAATTCTTTAAAATAAATGCATGGCCCTGGCGGAGGCAGCCTGACATGTTTCCACTAGATGAATAACTGTGGAGAAACACAAAGCTTTGCACACTACCTGCACTGTGCCCGGGGCCCCATTCCAGACCCCAGTTTGGCAACTGGGTCCCAAGAGCCCGAGTATCCGGAGACAGTCTACAATGCGAAGTGGCCCAGGGCGGGTTGGAAATTAACAAGGCTCCTTTCTCTTCCCTTGGCCCTTGGCCGTTTGACATCCAGCAACATGCTCCTCTCTGACACATTCTGCAAAGCCCCCTGCATCCTCCAGTGAGGTCTCGGGCCACGGAGAAATGCTGCGATGGTTTAGAAACGCAAGCCACAACAGGCCACAGCTGAGAGCGAGCCAAACCTACATTCTGGTCCATAGTCACATTTTGAAACTATTTCCCCTGAAGCATGTGAGCAAAATCCACACCAACTTTAAAGCCACATCTGATTGTTATGAAGGAACAGAAGGGATTGTATTTCCTTCGTCCTTCGTCCGCTTCTGTGAATTCATCCCTTCTAATGGTGAGGTCCACGTGTCATCCCACATTGCCTGCTTTGAACAAGATGCAGAAACACTGAGCACAGTGGCACAGGACAGTCCTACACCGTGAAGCCTTAAAACATAACCACCAACAAAAAACTGAATTTTCCCGTTGCTGTCAGAATGGAGTACAAGAGCATAATCTCTCAAGTCCTTTAAAGGGAGAAAGACGTCTCTCATTTTCAACATGAAAAAATACCATCACCATCCCACCCACCCACCACACATCGGACACTAATGACCTGGCCACAGAAGGGCTCCCATCCAACGATTAAACTTTGCAATTCCATCAAATTCCCATCCTAGGCAGTTTATGTGTTCTTTAAAGCCAACAGTCTAGGAATATGTTGTGCTGAAACATAAGGGAGATATACAATAGCTTTACAGGGTGACCTATTGCTATTATTACTGTTGCCCCCTAGACTTCTGCAGTGCACAACCTGTGAGACCACACGTAGCTGCCCTGATTATACTTACAACATCTGAATATACTCTTTACTTGTATATTTGCATATTTTGTACATTATAAAAGTAATATTTATGTTACATACTCTATATAAATCTGTTCTATCACATATCCATGTAAATCCTATTGGTTAGGCAATTCTTATTCACTAAATTTTGTTATTCTAAACCAACATCAAGAAGCTAATTATGTTTAGTGCCTGAGTGTTAGATTCTTTCTCTTTTTAATCTTTGAGTAGAAATCTATTTGAAAGCCAAGCTTAGTTTCATTTGAGTCAACTGTGATCACTGATTTTCCCTCCTTCCCATTCCATTGGTCACGAAAATTGGAGCTGGATTCTAATTCTACCTTGTAAATCTCTCTCAGGTCACTACTCACTCAAGCCTTCTGATATCTTCTCCAGACCATTACGGTAGTTTTCTAACTGCCCTTCCAACTTCCAGCCTCTCACAAACGAGACAATCTGTCACATTATAGTGAGAACTACTTCCTCAAACACAGATGTTTAGATCACTCCTCTGTTTTAGAATACTTTATGGCTCTATATTCCCCAAGAGATGAAGTCCAAAGAAATCTCTGTAGTATATGACTAGGGTACAGTCTAATCAGCTCATTAGTCTGGGTTAAAATGACTTCCAATACCAACCAACATTCATTCATGCATTCATCCAATGAAAATCTTTCGGGTATTCTTAAAACACAGTGGGATGGAGGTGTTGTCTAATGCTATGGCAGTAATCATTTTGTACTATATTAACGTAGCAAATCAATACACCTTAAACTTACACATGTTGTATGTCAATTCGATCTCAATAAAGTTGGAAAAAATAAAGTTACAAATAAAGATGCCTTAAACAACACACACATGCCCACAGGGGAACTCAGAAGGACTGAGAGAAGCAGTGAGACCCATTCCCAGTCCTTGAGGGAGATGCCAACGTGGAAATTATAATTGACCACGGTGAGCGCAATTTTGCCCCAATCTGCTGTACCAACCTCGTACCCAGTGAACTCTCTCTCATCCATGTTTCCCGTATTCTAACCACGCTGAATTTTTTTTTTTTTTTTTTTTTTTTTGCTATTGAGAAATGTGCCAGGTTCTCTGATACCTACACATCTTAATCTCTTTACTGTTTACTCTTCTTTATTTGGAACACCTTCCTGGAATCTCTGCCCTATGACTCTATTCACCCTTCCAGACTGCGTGCAGTATCCCCACCTCTGTAAGGCCTCCCTCCATACTCCTTGGCATAATTATTTAATGCTTCCGCACTAGGGCTGCCTATTGTTGATTTATCCCCCTCCCGTAACAAAGTCTCACATGGTGCTACATTCGTTTGTTTACGTGTCTGTGCTCTCTGCTACGCTGAGGGCAGCCCCTCTGTTTCAAGGAGCTGTGACTTTGCAAGCCCCTCTCCTACCACTCAGCACACGACGCAGAAGGCGGATGTTCTGCCAGGGAAAACCGGGCCCCCAGGGCCAGGCGCTGAAGCAGTCACCCCTCCTGTGCTGCCCCAGCCCCTGCTTTACTCGGTAAGCCTGTTTCCTCCCCGGCGTGGGGGCAAGGTGGTCTGCGTGAGGCTGAGGCCACCGCAGGTCCCAGAAGGCTGGAGGCTGGGGAGAAGCACGGGGAGAGGGTCCCCGCACTAGTAACAAAGTTGGCTCACTGGGCCACCCTGCACAGCCCAAGCCCCCTTGAGGCTAACTCCAGTCTCTTCCTTCTCTCGCGTTCCGTTCCGTAAACCAAGAATCTGGGTGCCTTGCATGTGGCTTCTGGAAGTGGTTTCCTTTGCCTGAAACCAACATGTTAAGGCTCCTGGGATAAATATGACAGAAGAAATGAGGACCTGTACCTGAAGTTGAGTACAAATGACTTCCTTCCTTCCTTCCTAAATGTAGAGAAACGAACTTGTCTGACGGTAGGTGTCATTTTTATCTCTCTAAATATGGTATTCCACAGTCCATTAAAAAAATCCATTTCAACTAAGTGAAATTAATGGGTCATTCATTTAGGCTTGATTTGTCCACAAAAGAGGGTAAGATGTGGAAGCTGTCCTCAAGAAGTTTCATAACGTCGTGGTGACATTTAGCTCATTGGTCATTCTGCCATTTCCCCCAGACCAAGACATTTCAGTCCATGGACATTTATTTTGGAGGGGAACATAACTCCCTCTAGGCTAAAATTGGTGACTTTCCCAAGAAAAATTCTCAGGCCAGAGCCCAAGCAATAGAAAGACTAGAATGTGTGTGTCTGTAGGGTAGGGCATGTACATGAGTATTTTCACAAATACTCATAAAGAGAGGCAGGTGAACATGGAGGGAGACGTTGGCCATTCAGATCAGCCGAGGGGCAGGGGTGGACGTTGCCTGCCTCGGCCAAAGGTAGCAGCAGTGGGGGCTGTGGCTTCCTCCCCAGTGACTGGGATTCCCCCAGCTCATCGCCCTGTGACTGTGAAAGTTCCCAGCTTTCTCTGCTTCCTTTCCACAGAAAGGGGGGTGAAGAACCCTACCTGCCTGATCTAGCCCTCTGCCTGCTTCTTTTGCCCTTGACTTCCCAGTACCAGTACCCAGTATCACTGGCGAAGGCACAGGCCATGAGCCTGCCCCTTCTTTGAAAGGAGCTGCTGTGGGGGCGCCTGGGTGGCTCAGTCGGTTAAGCGTCCAACTTCAGCTCACGTCATGATCTTATGGTTCGTGGGTTCGAGCCCCACGTTGGGCTCTGTGCTGACAGCTCAGAGCCTGGAGGCTGCTTCTAATTCTGTGTCTCCCTCTCTCTCTGTTCCTCCCCCGCTCATGCTCTGTCTCTCTCTCTCCTTCAAAAATAAATAAAAACATAAAAAGAAAGAAAGAAAGAAAGAAAGAAAGGAAGGAAGGAAGGAAGGAGCTGCTGTGATCCTAAGACAGGCTTCAGAGACCCGGGTCATTCTACCCCTCAACACACGGGCTCTGGCTCTGCTCCCTCAGGGGCTCAAAGCAGGGCCCCCAGGGGCTCTGTTTAAAGGGCCTGTGATGTGGGCCAGGTTTTGTGTCCTGAAACCTCCAGGTAAACCTCAGGGAAGTGAGCTCAGCAAGCCAGCAGCCACCCTCATCTCCCGAAAGAGAAAGCTGGGATTCAGAGTGGCTTCCCCAAAAGACGTCCAGTAAGTGAAAGCCATAATAGTAAGTTATAGAGAAAACCAAAGACACGCGGTGAAGTTTGAGAAAAGCACATTCCAGAGCAGCGGTTTCCTCTCTGCCCGGCCCAGGCCAATCTGAGGCAAAACTGGCCTCCCTTTTCGTTTCTTTTCCCGAGTGAACTACACAGCATCATTATGCAGTTTGAATTCATCTTAATTCATTATGTAAAATGAACTCCAGAGAAACAAGGAGCACAGACGAATAAAGTCCGGTTGGGAGGAAAAGGTTTCAAATCTACCGATCTGCTGTATGGAAAAACCCACAGCCTTGCAAAAAAACCAAAGGCAGTGTTTGCCCAGAGAGCAATTTCGTCTTGCAGAGACGACCCTGTAGCTGGGCAGGAAGCCTGTGAGGAACAAGGTACAAGCATCAGCATAAATTTCAACTTCAAAAGGAGAATAATCCCCGTTCCTGTACATGCTCCCCTTCTAGATAAACAACTGGGTGCCCAGATTGAAGATGAGTCATGCCCATCCCCCCCGCCCCCCAAAACACACATTCCTCTCCTGTCCTCCGCAGGCATCTGCATGCATCCTAACCTAAACCAGGGCCACTTATAAAAGGGCTTGTGTTTAACTTTATTCTATTTAATTCCAGTGCTTTCTTCCAGCTACCCAATCTGTACATAATTAAAATCATATGGCAGCAAACGTTGACTGGTAAGAAAAGTTTTACCATATGTATACAATTGACTAGCTGTAGAATTTGGCGTGTCTGCAGCGATCCCATTAAGAGGGGCGGGCCCGGCTTACTTTGGAGTATACATTATATGCTTTGGATCAGTTCTGTTTTTCACTTCTCCTAACGCTGTCCGTGATGCTTAACCCTTTGTCAACAGCCCCCGGCTGGTGTTCTCGCGTCTCCACAGTGAGGATCACTGCCCCCTCCCAAGCTATGTGCCTCATGGAGGAAGGATCCTTTGAAAATTTTCCATTTTCAGAACCAAAATTAGCTTTCTCCGTCTTGACAGACAAAAGCTGAGCAGATACCATCAAAGCCTCCAGGATCAAGAGGAACGGAACAGAGAAATTGCAGATGGAATCGTGCCTCCAAATCCTGAAGGCGCTCTCCTCGAAACTTGAAAGAAGTAATTCGAGGACAAAAAGAGGAAGTGCTGTATGACTGCAGATAATAAAAACGTAAAACTTACATCCCAAGGGGTAGCAGATAGGATACACAAGGATTCAAGGAGGAGTTAGCAAAGGTCAGGCTCACAGATCCACCTTTGAGGAACATTCCTGACATTCTGAGACTGACACAAAAGAGGGAAAACATAGCTTTCCACCTTATCACACTCCCGACGCCATCCACCTTCCCAGCCCAACAAAACAGCCTGGAGGCCTTTGTCAGAGGAAGAATTCTAGGTTGGGTGGGCCTCCATCTGACTTCCTAGGTCACTCTACTCAGACTTGCTATAATGCAGAGCTAATAGAGCTATAAAGTTGCAATTCTGCTTTAAGACATTCTCCAAGAGAGATTTCAGAATGAGTTGAAGTCTCCTTTAACACTGTGACATGAAGAGACAAATGGTCTTAATCTGTGGGTTTAAAATTGCTTTAGAGTTGCATCAATGAGACACATCCTCAAAAGAAGAATCGGGTCACTAACCCTCAAAAGTGAAAGGATGAGAGTCACGTAGAACAGGGGCTCCCAGGTTGGTGACCACGTGGGGGTGCGGGGAGAGCACAGGGCATGGCGTGGAACCTCGGGAATCCTTGCCCTCTCCCCGCGCCTTGCCTTACGTATGTCTTCCTCCCGCTACGGATCCTGCCTGAAAAAATGAAGCCTGTACTACGGAGACCACTCCTGCTGTGAGAACCTGACCAGATGGAATGGAAGTCCGCAAACCTGAGTGACCTCTCCCCGGGAGACATTTTCACGAGACACGATAATGGGCCGGCTAGTTATTAATGATGGAATGAGCTTCTAGTCATGTGCCAGGATCTTTTGACTGTCGTGACTGTGTTTGCTATAAGGGATCCATGTTCGAAGTCCAGGGGGTGGACCGTGATATTGTGATTTGTAAGTGTTAGAAAAGAAGACCACAGGGAGAGGCGCCTGGGTGGCTCAGCATGATCTCACGGTTTGGGAGCTCGAGCCCCACTTTGGGGGCTGTCGGCACAGTGCGGAGCCTGCCTGGGAATCTCTGTCTCTCTCTCTCAAATAAATAAACTTTAAAAGGAAGGAAGGAAGGAAGGAAGGAAGGAAGGAAGGAAGGAAGGAAGAAAACCAGAGGCTAACATGGTGTCACTTAAGTCACGTCCACCAAACTGGGGCTTCCTGTATGGCTCAAGTGCAGTTTCAGCCTCCCCTAGAAATGTAGAATGAACTGGACAGTCAGGAATTTTCTGGTCCGTACCAGTGAGGTAATCTGTCACATGGGCCCTCTTTATCCCTCAAAGGAAGATGAGGTCATCTGCACTATAAGACGCCCCCTGCTCTCCCCACTAAGGGAAGGTGACCTTGCCTAAAACAACCTTTCCTTTTGCTAATAACTTCTTTGCCCCACCCTCCTTCCCATAAAAAAAGCTTCCATTTTAAACAGCTCCTAGGAGGTCTTCTTTAGTTGCTAGATGAAATGCTGCCTAATTCGTGAATCATTTAATAAACCCAATTCGATCTTCAAATTAAAAAAAAAAAAAAGCAATGTAGGATAAAACTTCTTTCTAGCTGAATGCTTTACAACAAATCAGTTGTTAAACTTCTTTCAAAAAGGGCGCCTGGGCGGCTCAGTCGGTTGAGAGCCTGACCCTTGATTTCGGTTGGGGTCATGATCCCAGGGTTGTGGGATCGAGACCTGAGCCTGGCTCTGTGCTAAGCCTGGAGCCTGCTTTGGATTCTCTCTCTCCCTCTCTCCCCATCCCTTCCCCCTGCTTGTACTCTCTTTCTCTCTCTCAAAATAAATTGAAATAAACTAAAAAAAAAAAAAAAAAACTTCTTTAAAAAGGGGCTTTCATCTGGGGCTAAAAGAAAAAAAGAAAAGAAAAAAAAAGGAGCTTTGGGAAACAGCAGGTATTAGTTTGTCCTGGAGGCAGGAGTCAGCTGCTCTGAGGGTAAAGCCAAGGCAGGGGGACCCAGCAACCCCAGGAAAGGGAGTCAGAGAAAGAAATGTCCTTAATTCTTTCATCAAGTCAAGTTCCCAAACTAGATCTCAAATCCTGGTTCTCAGCACGGAATACCAAGCTATGGACCCTGAAGATTAGAAAAATGATCCTGAAGAATTCATCCCTTAAAACAGGAAGGTATTGAGAGGTGTTTAAAGACAGTCCTGGAGACAAAAATTTCAAATGTGCAGTTTGGGCACATGATAAATAATGGAAAACCTGATAGTTGACCAGTCAAGCGAAAGAGCAAATAGAAAAAAGAAAAGTAGGGGGTTGGGGGGCTCCCAGGTGACTCATCAGTAAGCGTCCAACTCTTGAGTTCAGTTCAGGTCATGATCTCACAGTGATGAGATCGAGCCCTGAGTTGGGCTCCTACTGGGCGTGGAGCCTGCTTACAATTCTCTCTCCCTCTGTTATGCTGAGTGAAATAAGTCAGGCAGAGAAAGACAGGTATCATGTGTTTTCACTCCTATGTGGAACTTGAGAAACTTAACAAAAGACCACGGGGGAAGGCAGGGGAAAAATAGCTTCAAACAGAGAGAGAGGCAAACCATAAGAGACTCTTGAATACAGAGAACAACTGCGGGTTGATGGGGAACATGGGGGAGAGGGGAAAGTGGGTGATGGGCATCGAGGAAGGCACCTGTTGGGATGAGCACTGGGGGTTGTATGGAAGCAGTGAATCATGGGAATTTACTCCTGGAGTCAAGAGCATCCTGTATATACTGTATGTTAGCTAACTTGACAATAAATTATATATAAAAAAAAAAAAAAAGATTCTCTCTCTCCCTCTTCCTCTGACCCTCCCCTCCTTGCATGTACATTCTCTCTTGAAAGGAAAATGAAAAGGGGGAAGATGTTACAGTGGGAATAATAGCCTGAACTTAGGGAAAGGAAAAACGGGTAACGAGAAGGCATAACTAGGTGCAGAGAAGGGCTCCAGATTGTAGCAAAGATTGCTAACTATCTGACATCTATGCTGCGGCCACCGAGCCCCTCGTCTGCGTGCTCCTCTCACCTGTAGCGTGTCCCCCTCACACACCTTCCAGAGGCAGAGAGGAAAGGACTAAACTTTTCAGTCTAGAGAGGAGGATACTGAGGCTAAGAGACCCAAGGTCACAAAATTAGTAAGTGACCTCTCTGACTTGAGTTCTGTACTATATTTCCAATAAAGTGCCATGATTCTTGACTCATTAAACAATTTGAAGGAAAAAGATAAAAAAAAAAAAAGAAAAAAAGAGGCTTTTCACCCATTTTCTACTTTCTTACGTCTATTAACAGAAAAATAAATGGGCTCCAAATGTCTGTTTCTTCTTTGGACGATGTAATTAAATCATTAGAAGAGAAACAACTCGTTTAGGTGATCAGATTATTTCTGAAATGATACCATAATTTCCCCCCTCTTCATTATCTAGGTGTTACGAAAAGTTTGGGGGAAACAGTAGGGCCTTTCAGGAGGCTAGAGTGAAAAGTCCTTCTGTTATGTTCTACTCCTTTCACTCAAGGCAAAATGGGAAAATGCCATATTCCACCTGGGGGACCAGCAAGGATTTAAGGGGCACACAAAGGCTTTCTTTGGCATCAGGTAGCATTACGAACCTATCTGAGGAAACCAGAGGGAAAGAACAATAGATGCCAAATGTGTACAAAAGAAACAAATACTGCATTTATCACAATCTTGATTCTAAAACTAAAGAATTAGCTTGGGCACCCGAGTGTCTCAGGGCAAGGTAGGTTGAATGATGCCATAGATTAGCCTGAGTACTTAGTCTTATCTCTTTTCCATGAATTCGTCTCTAATGTTTTTCTGACTTTCTCTTGTTCTGGGTGAAATTTTACGTAATGTGTGTTAGTGGTCTACAGATAAAAGCCCACTGTGACTCGCTCCCTGTTTGTTCAATACATTTTAAGACTTCTTCCCCTTGCCTGACAAAATATAATACTTTTTTTAATGTCTTATTTATTTTTTGAGAGAGAGCAATTGAAGCGGGGGAGGGACAGAGAGACTGGGGGACAGAGGATCTGAAGCAGGCTCCGCAATGACAGCAGTGAGCCCGATGTGGGGCTCGAACTCACAAACCGTGAGATCATGACCTGAAGTCAGACACTCAACTGACTGAGCCACCCAGGTGCCCCTCTAATATTTTAATCTTGGATAGTTCCTCCCTAATCACCAAATATGCACAATTTCTTTAATCGGCTTCTTGGTTCAATGTAAACTTTTATGTCCTTATTTCCATCTATTTTGTAGAGCTGAATAATAGGAGATCTTCTACTTTCCAGCTCCTTATAAGTTAGAACATAAGGGAATAAGGCTTAAATTGAACTAAGAAAACATTAACTCAGAAATAAGAATTACTTCCAGGCCAGTCCCAAGGGTCCAGTCTCCATAACCGCATGCACCTGAACTGATACAGAAGCGTAAGATGCTGTAACCTAAATAACTACTCTGTACTATCCTGATAGAGTATCCACAATTTTTTGAATCCATAATTTCTGCAGGCTGGGAAAACTGTTCAGCTGATCACTACAGGAAATTGAAAAATTCTCCTCTCAGGAGATGGCTGAGAATTGGTAAGTGATGGGGGAGAAAGGGGACTGCCTAAAGCTGGGAGCAGAAGGCCACTCTTTGTGTGCAATAATCCCATTAAGCAGCTCTTCCAAAAACAGTCTGGTCTGGAAGTGAGTGGCTGTAAGACAATGGGTCTGTGATTTCAAGTGCCACTTAACTACACAGGTAAAAATCCAGTCTAAACTCAAGGGCTCATCGGCATAATCAAACACTGAACATGGAGGGTCCTCCAAGGACCCCCACTTCCCTGACAGCCTGGGTTCTAGTCGTTACAAAATCCTCCTTGGAGAAAGGGGCCTTGCCTTATTTGGGCAGAAGCAATTTACTCTGTTCACTAGAAACTCATCCTGTCTAGACTATGGGGTTGATCTCAAGTGTGGGAATGAAGAGGAAATCCTCTGCAATAAGTGAACTTAGGTTCACTCTCACAGCAATGATAATCAATCTGAAGACAACCTTTGTGTAACAGATGATGCTGAGACAGCTGCTTCTTCATTAGTCAAGAAAATTAAATAGAAACCTATCGTGAGTCGAGCATCCATTGGCTGACACGAATGGAAATGCTTTTTTGTCCAGCTGTTCTATCAGTTACTGACAGAAAGATGTTGCAATCCCCAATTACAATTGTGGGTTTATCACTCTCTTAAATTCTGTCAATGTTTTCTTCCTGTATTTTAAGCTCTATTACTAGGTATATACAGACTTATGATTCTGATATGTTCCTGGAAAATTGTCCCTTTTATCTCTGGTAAGATGTATCATTTTGAAGTCTATTATCTAGTATTAATATGGGCACTCCAGTTTTCTAAAGCACACTGTTCATAGGGCATACTTATTCCCTCTTTTTACCTTCAACCTACCTGTATTTATATTTATTTATTTATTTTTTAACGTTTATTTATTTTTGAGACAGAGAGAGACAGAGCATGAACAGGGGAGGGGCAGAGAGAGAGGGAGACACAGAATCTGAAACAGGCTCCAGGCTCTGAGCTGTCAGCACAGAGCCCGACGCGGGGCTCGAACTCACGGACTGTGAGATCATGACCTGAGCCGAAGTCGGACGCTTAACTGACTGAGCCACCCAGGCGCCCCACCTGTATTTATATTTAAAGACAGCGTATCATTGGCTCTTTCTTTTATTCCAGTATAACAATCTCTGCCTTTAAATTGGAGTATTTAGTCCATTTACATTTAATGTTAATTATTGATGTGGTTGGATTTAAATCTGCTACTCTGGTTTGTTTTCTATTTATCCCAACTGTTTGTTTTGTTTTTTTAATTCCTCTGTTCCTCCTGTCATACCTTTTACTGGAATAATTAAATATATATATTTTTAGAATTGCATTCTCATTTCCCTTCTGCCTTTTTAGCTGTGTCTCTGCATTTTCTTCAGAACAGCTAACATGATTTTTGTAAAGGTTAAAAACAAATGCCCTCACACTCCCTGCCTTGGGACACCAAATCAATCCATTAAATTATGTATTTGGATACTGAGCAGAACTGAGAATCCTGCCTCCCACCTCCCTTCTGTGTCCTCCCCAAAGTACTTAACAATAGAGAAGAGAAATTCTCCCTGCCTTCCTTTGAGCCGGTCTAGTACTGTGATTCTACATACTAAAAGAATTATACGAGCTTTTTCTTCAAGTTTTCTTTATAGTAATTTGTATAGACTCTAAGTCCCTGAATCTTCATGGCCTCCATCCAAAGAATTCAAATTCCTGCACTTCTATTTTGTTTCCTCATGCCTCTTCCACGAACTTCCTATAGGATTGCAATCCACTCTCTGAAAAAACAATATTTTTTATTGAGGTATAATTGACATACACTATTCTGTTTCATGTGTATAACATAATGATTCGATATTTATATACACCGTGAACTGATCTCCACAATAAGTCTAGTTACCATCTGTCACCATACAAAGTTAACACAGTATTACTGACTGTATTCCCCATTTGTACATTACGCCCTCGTGACTTATTTATTTTATAATTGGAAGCTTATACCTCTTGATCCTTTTCACCCCCTTTGGCGCCCCTCAATCCACCACTCTGTTCCCTGTGTCTCAGTCTGAAAATATGTTTAAAACCAAGTTCCAGGCCTGAGAGAACCAAATAAATCTAAGGCTTGCAAGGAGCTCCCTCTTGAGGTAGTTTTATCAACATGTTGAAAACCGTGTCTTCGTAAGGACTTGGTTGTGGCAGCTTTCAGAACTAATAAAATGAATCCAGAAGATACACTGGCTAAATTATCGATGCAAATACCTCCTTATCCAACTCCAATAATTCCAACGCCTAAGAGACGGGATAACCTCTAGCAGAAAAATAAACACAGTGCCTCACGAAATGCATTCCCTAGATATAAAATAACAGAAAGCTGGAAACACACTAAAAACCCCAAAGATAAATGTGATTCCAGAGTTCTGGTGCCCTGGTTAGTTTTAGATATTGTTCCTTATCGAGAAGAAAAGCAAGCTTTCTCCGAGAAAGAAGTGGTGGGTGTGGATTTGGGTGTGTCGAATGCTGGAGCTTCTGAGTCAGAGGGACCGGGGTTTGGACACGGACTCTGCTACTTTGAAGCAAAATGACTTTGGGGAAGTTTTTAAGTCCCCTTGAGCCATCTGTAAAATGGGGGAGATAGGGATTTACTCCAGAGGGAGTAAAGAGTACTAAGTCTGGGACGGGCCTACAGTACAGAGCCTAATGCACAGGAAGTGGGTGCGAATGCCACGTGATCCTACTACTACCTACATTTACAAGACTCTCAGACCATGTTTTGAAAAAGAAAAAAAATCACCAGGACGCTTCTTACATCCCTGATGACTGCACATTTTCTACTTTAGCTAAGATTTTTTTTCCTACATTTTTCACCATCATTTGGGACACACACCATTTGCCAAATGAAAACATTAGCGACCACAAGCTTCTTTAAGGTGCTGTGGCCTACGATGCTTGAACAAACTCACTTTGGGGGGAAGGGGCCGTTAAATCACGGGTATCGTGCTGGGTCTCCAGGGTAAGCTGTGGGGACGCTGGCTTCCTGACGGGACCGACACTGGAAGTGCGGAAGGAACATTCTCTATCTGGGATTCGTGCTGTTGCTCTAAATCACCTCTGACCTCAGCCTGGCATGGAGAGGTGACGTCTACTCTACTATAAACGCAGCCACCAGTGGGATATCGCTGGGAACTTCTTCGTCAGCTGCCAGTGCCCTCTTGGTGTGTGTGTGCTTGTTGACTTTTAGGTCTCCACCTCTGCCCACGCGTTCGAACAGCAAACAAAGCTGGGGAACTGGCAGGGAAGTCTGCACGATCTGAACGGTCCAGGAGACACAAGAAGGAAAAAGAGGCAGGGAGGTAATGATCTCGGTTTCCCACAGATGAAACAGTGGGAGCTGGGCGAATACCCAGGCAGGAGAGTGGAGATAATGATACAATGGTGACGGTGGAGGAAGACGGACGGGAAAAGCAAGAGTGAGGGGTGTCTGGAAGGCACAGGAGGACAGTGTGGAGAGCGCTCTGCAAGCTGCTGGGGCCCTTCTGCAGGAGGCCCCATGGCCAGAGAGGGCTCGGGGCACCACTCGCCTGTGCAAACCGGGACACGGGGGCACATGGAGCCTTTCTGCCGGAACATTCTCCTAGAGCCCACATTCATTTAGAGACAGAGAGGAGGGGTGCCTGGTGGCTCAGTCGGTTAAGTGTCCGACTCTTGGTTTCGGCTCAGGTCACGATCTCCCGGTTCATGGGATTGAGCCCTGCGTCGGGCTCTGTGCTGACAGCACAGAGCCTGCTTGGGATTCTCTCTCTCCCTCGCTTTCTGCCCCTCCCACCCCTCAAAATAAATAAATAAACTTAAAAAATAAAGAGAGAGGAGCTGCAGAGTTAAGTGCTTTGATACAGCTATACCATGACTAGTCTATTAAAACAAACCTATATGTCAGACTAGAATGCAAAGGTCGCACACGTTTTATCATCACACAGGAAGGAGTCTTGTGATAAGACATTTCAGTGCTTGTGACCGACAACTGTTGTGCCCTCAGCCCCTGGAGGACGGGAGGGTGCATGGATGGGAACCGGTGAGACGTGCTGTCCTAAGGACATCAGGAGAATGCCCCCCACCCCGTATGGTTTTGAGAAACTTCTCTCAGCCTCGCCCTGTTGGCCATTCAAAGTGCCTCTGACACACAAGTCTTTATTTGGGGAACAGGTGTGTGCAGAGGATGTGCAGAACCTTCAGGAAGATTCCAGATACTGCCCCACGCAGGGGATCGTGACTCTCCTGATGCCCCTCGCTGTGGCAAGCCACCCACCCCCCTGCCTAGCCTGGAACCCAGGCTTTAAAGGTGAAAGAATTCAGGGCAGGGAACCAGCTAGGGTGGGCCAGCGGACCCAGGGACAGGATGGACTTTCTTGGTAAGGACGAGCCGCAAGAAGGGACAACCTGTGTCCTTTCCCACCTTCCTCTTGGGGCCTAGGAAGGCCTGGGAAGGTCCCAAATGTGAAACAAAAGCCACGCATCATATTTCCCAGTGGCTTCACCCTGACATCTTTTCAGATCTTGATACGCCTTAGATGAAAAACTTAAAAGGGGAGAGTGATAAGTGGGAAGCTTTTAAAATCAGGAACACATTACTTACAGCTTGCAACACTGGCCTTTGTGGCTGTGATATCTCAGCCAGCGTGAGCCACTTTCATTAGGATTGCTAGTGAACCTTGTGGAAATATGTGTGGTCTCATAAGAAGGGCTGATGGTGTGCATATGCAGGGGTGTGTGTGTGTGTGTGTGTGTGTGTGTGTGTGTGTGTGTGTGTTAAAAGGGGTAAATAGTCTGTAGTTAAAAAGCACCCACAGGGAAAACTCAAGTTCTGTTGTTTAAAAACAGTAATTTAAAATCAGTAATCACAGCTCACATCCCATGACATGGGTAAATGTGATTATCTCCATTTCTCTGGTGAGAAGACAGGTGCGAACTGGTTCCTGATGATGATGGTGACTCCAGGGAACTTATTCAGGTCAGATACCTGTTTAAAGTCGGTGGAAATCTACTTTGAGAGTAAAGATTTCAAGTGAAGTTCCACTTTCCAATTAGAAGTTTTAAAAAGCAAATATTTTATTTACTTTTTAAAATGGTATTTATTTATCTTGAGGGAGAGGGAGAGGGAGAGAGAATCCCAAGTAGGCTCTGTACCATCAGTGTGGAGCCCGATGTGGGGCTTGAACTCATGGAACCGTGAGCTCATGACCTGAGCCTGTCAAAACCAAGAGTCGGACGCTTAACCGACTCAGCCACCCACGGGCCCCTGAAAAGCAAGTGTTTTAAACTGAGTGTATATTTTGGTAGAGAAGGAATTTGGGATCGAAGAAAAACGTCTGGGCCCCAGCTCTCATTTGCTTATTAACTCAATGGCGTGTCCTCAGCACGTTGTGTCTGAGTGGCCCGGCTGACCCAGGCAATGCAGACGGGTTGGGGTGGAGGGGAGAGGGAGGATCCAGACAGAACAATGAACAGAACAGCAGAAGCCTCCAGGAGCGGGCGGACTCCTCTTCTCCGGGGGACGGAGAACAGACAGTGCAGGGTGAAGGCAACCGCTTGCTGGCTTGCTGATGCCAGCGGTCACGGGCCTGAGGGCATCAGGACCCAGGCTGGGCACCGTGTTCAAATGCTGCCGGAGCCGTTGTGGTCAAGACTCAGAGATCTAGAAGCTTCCAGCCCGTGCCTTGAGCCTGGAGGACACACGAACCTTCCAGGGCTGACCAACCACCGTCTATGTCTCTCACCTGCAGGTTTTCAAGGATGGAAACCCACTCCATTCTTACAGAGATTTCTGGCTTTCCCTTGGTGACCCTGAGAGTGACCTGCAGGCCCCACTCCCGTCCTCTCCTGTTCTGTCGGTTCTCTCCTGGCTTTTACAAGACATCTGGCCAGTTCCTAGTGAAACAACAGCTCCCATTTACTGAGTCATCGAGATGGCTCCAGCACTATGCCAATGGCTTTATCTAACAGACTCATTTGATTACTCCTTTACAAGAACTCCCATCTCTGCTCTTCCCCCCCCACCTCCCCACCACCCCTGACCCGTGCACCTGCCTGCCAGTGTTCCTCATTCTCTCTTCCGCGGGCTCTTCACGACCCCGTACAACCACCACAGGGCCCATTTGCTCTGGCGACTACTTTCTCTGTCTAGGAAACGTCTGTCCCATCAGAAATCCCTGAGTGGTCATTCACTGCCCCTCCCACCTTCTCATACCCCCACCCCAGTCCTGCTAAGGCTCTCTTCGAGAACATACACCCTCTTCTCTCATTTCTACTTCTCTCAACTTTCTATAGCTCCCCCGACCAGGAGGGAGAGCCTCTGCTTCCACGCACCCACCCACGGTCCCCTCTTTTCTCTGCATGGTGCTCGGCGGCAGACGTGATGTAATTAGAATGATAACATTCTCCTACTTCACACCGGGCGGGAGCCACCCATCACACCTACAAGCAACACAGACTTCAGTCTCAGCTGGAATGTCTCTAGGGAGAGTTTTTCCTTGGCCACACTTTCTACTCTCTCTCACCACCGCCACCCCCAAATTCTCTTCTTCAGACTCTTGCTCTCATGGTTACGTCTATTACAACTGAAAGTACGTCAGCCATTTCTTCGTGGCTTTCTCAGAACATACAGGGCATGCAGGTGGCTCACGCGTCAGAACGTGTGTCCTGTGTGGGAAGGTGCTTGTATCCCCGCGCTGCAGAAAGTATCGGTTGAAGGTTGAATAACAGACCCATCTGGTACTCGGACTTTCTTCCTGCCCCTTCATTCCACCCCACCTACCCCGCTCAGGCTCTCAACTTTTCAGCTCTCTTGGTTTTAGTGGCACATTCCCACCAATAGCTTGCCTGCCAGTAGAATAAGACCACACATCCCACTGGAGACTTCAGTTCCTGGTTCCTTCCTCCAAGAACTGTAGCATCTAAAGCCTGAGGTGGAATTCACGGGCCACGTTTCTGTCTAGCCAAATCACCTTCAAGACGCAAGGCAAGTGATCAGCCATCTTGAAGCTGGAGGCCCCAGAATGATAAAGGGCTTCCAATGACTCATTGGGTTTGAACATTTTTTTTTAAACCCACACCACATTCATGATTTCCTTTACCAGGCTGTCAAAATATATGGCACATCAGGAAGGAAAGGGGAGTTAGTCCTGGCTGGGCACTTGCCCCAAAACATGAACCTGCCCTGTTCCCTTTCACCCAGCTCCCAGCCTAGTCTCGCTCTGGGCAGGGGACCTAATACCTTCATGTGTTTACCTGTCCTTCTCTTAGTCTCTGTCTGGGTGACGCTGGTAGGTGGGTGGGAGGGTAGGTAGGTTAGACAGACATCGGGTTCAGCTTCATCGCGACCACTTAAACTAGCCATGATGTTGGGAGAGTTACCCTATCTTTCTAAATCCCATCACACAGATGAGAAAGAACACTTGCAGATCTATTGTGAAGATTGCAAAAATGTATTTAAAGTGCCTGCTGTGGTGTCCTGCATCTAGAAAGTACCCCCACAAATAAGGTGTGTTCCTTGTGTGTGTGTCACTAGCTGGGTGTGTGTGAGGGGCAGAGGGGGAGGGTACGTCCTTTCGTAGGAAAAGCCCCAATAGTGGTGACCTCCATCCTTGAGTCCTACTTCCGCAAGAGGCTGGTCTCTACTGAGTCCTTTTACCCTCAGTGGTCCCACGACCTCTTCCGGCTGGCAACGCGCTCTGTTTTCTCCCTCAGGGTGGTGGTGGGAGAATGATTTCAAAGTCACCAACCAGCCGGCATTTGGCCCAAGGAATTTTCATTCTGGTTTTCTGGGAACGTTATATAACCTTGTTGAGGCCATATAGATTTTTACCAGGGTCTTGAGAAGGATCAGCGTTCTCACGGAGTCAGGGTCCCCGGGAACTGGATGAGCACACCTCACCTGCCCTCTCCAGAGGTCACGGGAAAAACAGGGAAAAGGAAATGAACAAAGCCAGGTTTGATTAGGGTGACCTCTCCAGAGCAGTTTGGCTCCTTAAAAATAATAGCATTAAATTGACGCGTGTATTTGTGCTCTGGAAATAGCACCCATCTTCCTCACACAGGTGTGCTGGTTATTTCGAGGGAAAGCATGCAGGAGAGGCAGAGAGAGAGAGAGAGAGAGAGAGAGAGAGAATCCCAAGCATGCTCCGCAATGTCAGTGCGGAGCCCGACACGGGGCTCAATCCCACGAACCAAGAGATCATGACCTGAGCTGAAATCAAGAGCCAAATGCGTAACTGCCTGAGCCACCCAGGCCCCCCAAGATGGTGGAACTTCTCACTTAAAGTTGTCAGGGGGCCGACACGTGGCCTGTGAATGAAGACAAGGTTGCAGTCCAGAGGCTGCTTACGTGGCCGACCCCAATGACGCCGACAGCTATGACGGACCGCCATTTATACCCCCTCTCCTCCCATTTCCAGGTCTCCCAATACCTCTGCATACCAGGATGGCTAGACACAAAAAGCAAATGTGCAACGAAACCCAGCATTTTTTCTTGACATTGACTGAAAGCAAGGTTTTCAACCTTCTCGAAGGATTAGAAATAGCCGTGTTCTTCCTCAGTCCCCAACACGCTATCAGGCTTTGTTGAGTGAAGGAGGAGGGACTCTGGCTGTCCTGGGTCAGAGTCGTGGCTGCTCAGGTGCAGGATATGGACGCTCCCGTCCTAAGTGACGTGTGGAAAATGGAAGCATGCTGCGGGAATGATGGTGAGATAGAGAGAGATGCTGCCTTTGCTCAGCATTTTGTATATACATCCTGGTCACTGGTTTATAGATGAGCAGCGGTTCTCTCCCCGTGCGTCAGAGCCTCGTCACAGTCTTGGTGACATACAGCTGTGGTCAACCTGGCTTGGATGCAAAGATCACGAGGGCCTTGTGGCTGGTGAGATACTAAGATATTCAGACACTGGCTTGAAGCAGCCACTCTGATTCTCTCAAGGCTGTCCTCAAGAGGTGGTCGGACCTGGCGTGTCGGGCAGTCAGGTCCCCCTCCCACCCTGGTCCTTGTACCACTAGGCAACATTGGTCTCCGTATGGCTGATGCCCGAGTTGGGCTCTGGGGCTTTTAATGTTTATTCATTTTTGAGAGAGAGAGAGAGAGACAGAGACAGAGACAGAGACAGAGACAGAGCACGAGCAGGGGAGAGGCAGAGAGAAAGAGAAGGAGACACAGAATCCGAAGCAGGCTCCAGGCTCTGAGCTGGCAGCACAGAGCCTGATGTGGGGCTCAGACCCACGAACTGTGTGTGAGATCCTGACCTGAGCTCAAGTTGGACGCTTACCTGACTGAGCCACCCAGACACCCCGGGGCTTTTAAAATCCTAACAATAAGGTACCCTGAGCTCCCACTCCACCCTTAATCTAAAGTCTCAAAAAGTTGCTTGTATGAAAGGGGAAATTTTAAATCCCTCAAAGGTGAGATTCATGTTGATGGTTCTGCCTCAAAGATTCCCAATCAGGCCAGTGGCCAGGGCGGAGGGACTGAAGGCTGTCACTCACCCCCCACCTCTGCCACACTATGTATTTTCATGAAATATGCCAGACCCTCCATGTGGGGCACATTTTACTATTGAAACCCAGAGCTACTGTTAAAAAAAAAAATTATCCTTGATCATTTTAATGCTACTCTAATGATAACAAAAATGGGATTCGAAAGCAGCAATGAAGAATTTAGCAAAACAGAGTTGATAGAAAGAAATTCATTTCCTGAGATTTTGCTATGATATTTTCCTCTCCTGGAAAACTTGCTTCACTGGAGCCCTTTCCAGGTGAATTTCCGTCAGTGATTCATGTCTCCATCCGATCGATAGGTATTTAGCCCTCACCGGGGAGGGCATACAAGGATGGGGCTCCAAGTCTGACCTTGTGAGCACTTCAGGCTGTGCCGGGAAAGAGGCCCCAGACCGCCGAGGGGGAATGAGCAACGCTGGGCCACAGACACCACCAGGACCGTGCACCCTCTGGGCACTGTCCTCGCTACACCATCACTGCTGCACAATCCTGGCCACACTCGCTGGACGCCTTGTTTATCGGAGGCGCTGCGCCGACGGCTTCATAGGCACCCACCTTCCTGATCTCCAATTTAGCCGTGTGAAAATGGGCTCAAGAAGGTTAAATCACGGGGCGCCTGGGTGGCTCAGTCGGTTAAGCATCCGACTTTGGCTCAGAGCACGATCTCAGGGTTCATGAGTTCGAGCCCCACTTTGGGCTCCAAGCTGATGGTGCGGAGCCTGTGTGAGATTCTCTCTCTCTCTCTCTCTGCCCCTCGCTCACTTGCACCCTCTGTGAAAAATTAAACTAAAAAAGAAGAAGCAGCCTAAACCACATGTTTGCGTCCCAGAGCTGGTCAGCGGTGGAGACAGAACAGAGCCCATCGGATGACTCGGTCAGGACTCCAACACACTTACGGACACACACACACACAGGAGAGTCACAGCCCCCCCCAAAAGTGCACGCCAATCACGATGAGGCCGCTCTGTCCAGCTCAGCCGAGCCTCCTGGCAAAGCAAAACTCTAAGCGATGCATTTAAGATGTCCCTGGGGCCCTGGGAAAGAAAACCCACACCCTGTAAACCACGGAAACTCACGCGATGGTGTCACCCAACATGGGACTCAAGCCCACAACCTGGAGATCAAGAGTCCCATGCTCCACTGACTGAACCAGCCAGGCACCCCTCTCCTTTTTCTTTTTTTTCCTAATAGAGTGTGCACACGTGTGTGTGCAAGCGAGGGGGGTCGGGGGGAGGGGAGGCAGAGAGGGAGAGAATCTTAAGCAGGCTCCACACTCTGCACAGAGCCCTTCTGATCTCTAATCGAGCCGATGTCACCTTGTCATCCGGGAGGTCTTCCCGGCCCTCCACGCACAAAGTACTGGCCGTGGCCTCCCCTGTCCCTTTCCCATTCCTCCCTTACCCTTCTCCCTTCTCTCTGTAGCACCCGTACCCACCCAGCCGATCACATCAACGCGCCTCTTCCCACTAGATTAGAAGCCCTGCGAAATCAGGGACTTGGCTTTGTACACCGTTACGTTTCGGGTACCAGACGGGGCCTGCCCTATAGGACATGCGATCTTGTAACTGAGTCGGTAACATTTGTGGAACTCTTGAAATGAACAAAACGCCACCCTCCAGGTGGGCGGCGGAGACAGAGGTAGAGGGCTCAGGCCACGAGTCCTACCACCCCCTGCGCGCACGCTGCCCCCTCGCCTGGGGCTCCGAGCTGCTCCCCGCTACGCGGCTCCCCGCCTCCCTGCCTTTGCTCTGGCGTTTCCTGCCCCCGAAATCCCAAACCACCCCTCTCCGTGGTCAAAGCGCAGCTTGAACGGCAGCTCTTCGCGAATCCGGTTCCATCGCTCTCCCCCACCTTCGAGATCCTGACTCTTCCCCCCGCAGCACAGCCCTTTCTGGTTCCTCTAGTAAACCATGACCTCGTCTTCCCTCGTAGAAGTGTTACGATGGCCCTCCCGACCATCTCCAGGGCAGGGCCTCTGTGCCTCCTTACCTAACCAAGTCACTTTTAAGTCTTGCCTTTTTTTCTGGAAATAGCCAAGTTGTCAATTTGGCCTACGATTGAACAATATTTCTGTGGGCGGTTAGAGTCCAGACGCCAAGTCAAAAGCCAAACGGGCACTCCGAGGCTCCTGGCATTTACTTGAGCAACAGAGACCCTGACCTGCCAGGTGACATGAGTCATGGGCATATTTGGGACTAAATACCAGGCACTCTGTCACTAAACCAATATTCCCATGATCTCAGTACGCGCTGCCTGACAGGTAGGAGACCTGAAAACAATATGCTGTCCTCAAGATCCGAAGAGAAACAAAACAAAACAAAAAAACACCCGGCAAAGTCGAAATTAGTGTTTAATAAAATGCAAACAAAACATCTCGTCACCTTTTCTTTGGTTAGAATATGGCAGCCACAATCTTATCTGTCTGATAGGATATGAGCCGAGAGCCTTCAGAATAAAACTACGGGCTTCCAAAGTCTCGAAACAGCCACGAGGGCAGGAGCACACAGTGTGGCTGGAGTTCTGAAAGCCAGGGGTTGTATGGAAAGGAAGGCTGGAGAGCTCACCACAGGCCCGTGTGGGTCCAGCTCAGGGATCTGGGCTTTATTCTCAAGAGCAATGGGAACAGGGGTGTGGGTGTCTCCGTGCGTGATGTGTATTTGCACAATGAGATTTTGCACGTTCTGGAAGGTTCCTTTGAGGTCTGGAAAGGAAACTGAAGGAGGCCTGCGAGGAAGGTATTGTAATAATTCAGGGGAGAGGGGACAGTCATTTGGATTAGCAAACACAATGAAAATAAGGAGGAGAGCACAGATTTAAGGATCTTTTGGTCTTTCCTAGGTACACTCCTTGGGCCTGAGCTTGGACCCTTACACGGAATTCTGTTTCACAGTCGACAGTGTCCTCGCACTGTTCAAGCGATACTCCAGAATATTTCATGTTCCCCTCGGGGCTGGAATGAAAACACTGGCAGACCCCAAGGACAAAAGAGAAAATTCCATTAGGACATAGTTCAGGCTTGGGATTATAGTATGCAGTGGCTCGGATGGTGGCCCCCAATATACGTTCATGTCCTAACCTCTGAAACCTGTGAACGTGACCTTATTCTGGAAAAAGGCTCTTTACAGATGTGCTTGCAGATTTCTAGACAGAATCACCCCGGGTTATCTGGGTGGGCTCGAAGTCTAGTGACAAGTGTCCTTATGTGAGAAAGAAGGAAAAGAGACGCAGAGAAGAGGGGTGGCAGGGGAGGACAGCGGCAGCCCTGGGAAACTGCCACATGGAACAAGACAAGGACAGGATGCTCTGGGAGGTGCCCCAAACTCCCTTCCTCATCTGCGCTTATCCCTCACATACCAGAGGCCCCCCAGCATGAGGCTGGGCACCCGTGACCTGAGACCTGCTGTTCCCCTGTGCCAGGCTCCGCATGACCCTCTTCCTACCCATGGAGAGCTCGCTCTGTAGCCCTTTGAAGCAAAGCGGTTAGGGGAGCGCAGGGCCTTTGAATGGAGGAAGGGACCAGATCCTGTCTTGGGGAAGAGTTTGAGAGAAGGGCAGAAGGGGATTGGAGAGGTCAAGAGCACCCACAAAGCCCTAGATAAGCTTGAAGGAGATGCTTTCCAGGATCTGAAAAGGAATGTCCTTAACCTGTCCATCTCCCCAGTACCTTCTCCACCATCTCACCATGCTTCTAAAACCTGGGCATAAGGGATGGCCCCTCGATATTATCCTTGTTCTTGCTGGCTGGGGTGGGATGGTCTGTACTGGGGCTGCTGAGCGTGTTGTACAAGTTGCATACTGCACAAATGCACCTGTGAGGGGGTGAGCAGGAGCTGAACTCCAGCTGTGCTCCTCTTGCCATGCTGTGTGCCTTAGGAGCACAGAGGTTCCCTTCTGCAATATGCAGAGAGGCACAGGGTGTGCCAGCAGCAGCCCCTCTCTCTCTGGAGTCAGCCTGACCTTGGTCCCCAGCGCCAGACCCTCAATGGTCTCCTGTTGGTCTCCCGCAAGAGTAGCACCAAATTATCTGCCCTCATGATGAAACTCTGTCCCCCAGAACAGTCTGTATCTCCTGCCTCCTTCCCCCCACGTCCTTTCCTGCCAAAGTCAGCCTCTTGTGCCCAACGCTGCCAGAGCAGCTGGGACAGTTTCTGATGGAGGAAACACCCCAGTCCTGTCGAAATACTATTTCCCCTATTTCCCGGGTGTGGAAATTCCTCACACCCTTGGCACAAGAAAGCTGTGATATCATGCCAGGTCAATAGGCATGTAAAGCAACCAAATGCATATCAAAGACATTTTCTAGGCTTGCCACATGGGGGGGTGGGGGGCTCTGCCAGAGCAGTTTCCCTAGAAAGTGTATTCTTAGCCATTTCGGAAAAACGCAGACTAGTCAGTCACCTTTACTCTATAAATGTCTGTACTTGTTAGAATCATTTATAATAAAAATGTGTTCTTTCTTTACTCGGGTCATTAAAAAACAAACCAAGAAAAGTTTGAGGTCCTACGACCCAGCAGCCGATGTGAAAGGAAAACAAAAGGCAGTCATTCAAGATCTCGTATTTTCATCTGAGACTTAGGACTTGAACGGTCAGGTGTGATTCCCTCCTTCCTAACAACACGAACTGTAATTTAAAGTCACACGATTTCACAGTGCAGAAGGCCTTCAACCCAACAGGTGGGGTCTGTAAGACACGGAAGCTGCTTTCAAGCCTTCTGTCCCTTCTTCCTCAAAACTAGCCCACTAAGCAGGCACAGCTGTCCCTGTCTTACAGCTGGGACACTAAGGCTCAAGGAGGTGAAGGTTGAAGGCCAGCGTGCAGCGGAGCTGAGACGTTCACTCCAGGTACGTTGGTTGACTCTGTAGCCTGAGCCGCTCAGCACCAGACCGTACCCTCTGCTGGGGAGAGCGGGGGTCCCTCCAAGCCCCTCCCATAAAGTGCTCTCCGTGCATCCCGCAAAGTCCTGCCGCTTACAGCTCAGCCACAAGGGAGCCTTGTGTGGTAACGTTTTCTCTTTCATTGTTAAGGGGCTGCTGGCGTGGTGAGGATTTAACAGGGACAGCTGTCGAATTCCTGTATCCCGCCCCGCCTCTGTTTGGCCAATGAGCCCACGCGAAAGCTAAATTACATAAAAGAAAACACAAACCACCCTTCTTCCTTTAGGTCGTTGCCTAATGCTCTAGACGATATTTGTGTGTCTCCACCCTCCCCCCACCCCCCCACCCCACGATTCATAAATTCAAAATCTCATCCCCAGTGTGATGCTATTTGGAAGCTTTTGGGAGGTGGTTAGCTTGTGAGGGCAGAGCCCTCACGAACGAGGTTAGCACCTTTATAAAAAGGGACTCCAGAGAGCTACCTGCCTGTCCCTTCCCCCCAGGGAGGAGGACGCAGGGGGAAGATGGTCCTTACCAGACCCCAAATCGGCCAGAGCCTTGATCTTGGAGTTCCCAGACTCCAGAGCTCGGAGAAAGACATGTCTGTGGTTTATTAGCCTCCCAGTTGATGGCGTTCTGTTATGGCAGCCTGAACTAAGACACCTACGTTCCACAACGAGTGGCCTGAATTCTTTTAGACCTGCCCACATTCCTGTTAGGAACCTGAGCCAGACTGATTCTTCCCTGCAGGTTAAAACGACGTGAATTTTCAGCAGCTACAGCAGTCTACCTCATTCCCAGCGCCTTCAGGGCACATGGAGTCCTCCGCTCAAGGGAAATGGGACCTGTGTCCTGCGTCCCGTCAGCACTGTCTGACTTGGGCTGGGATCCAGACTGGATTAGTTGAACCCGGGCTTAAACAGCCCCGACCCACCCTTGCTGCCTGAGACATGCAATGAAGCTGGGGGCCGGGGGCCGCAGCACGGAGTGGCCGCCTGAGCTCTATTCCGTTGTGCTCCTCACCGCCCTGCCCAGGGTGGGAGTGGGGGTGGGGGGTGGGGGGGGGGGGCTTTCAAGCTTCCTTCCTCTGAGTTTCCTTAATAAAATTGGTTCTTAAGTATTGGAGGATTACCAAGCTCTTTGCAAATCTGATGCAAAGCTATGGCCCTTGCCAAAGAAACATTCCAATACGCCTAAGATCTTGCATAAAGTTCAGCGTGTGCATAGCTAGGAACCCCTGGGGTTCAGGTGCCATTCAGCTCTGACGCTCCACCTTTCCAGGGTTCTGTCATGAGGGAAGGCACACCGTTAACCTCCGCTCTCCTCCCCCACGGAAGACACTTCCCCAGGGTCACAATAGGCAGAATGAGATAGACTTTCTCTCCTCCCCCGAGGTGTCTGCATGCAGGAATCACCTTCATCCCCAAAGGCATCGTGTTTGTGTTTTGTTTGTTTGTTTTGAGACAGAGAGCGAGTACAAGCGGGTGAGGGGCAGAGGGAGAGGAGAGGGAGACTCTTAAGCAGGGGCTCCTTCTCACAACCTTGGGATCATGACCTGAGCCGAAATCAAGAGTCAGACGCTCAACGGAGCCACGCAGGCACCCCAGTTCTTTTTTTAAATGAAGTTAGTTTTCACTTATTTCAGATGAATGCAAAGCAATAAATAACAACTAGAGAAGAGAGGCTCGTTAGACTAAAAATACAACCAGGTGTCAGACGCTAATGGGCAACGACCTAGGATAGGTAAGGAGTGGGGAGCCCGCGCGACAGCCCCACCTCTGTCCTTACGGATGTGCCTGCGGCCGTGGCCAGGAGCCATCAGCAAAAGTGCCATCAACTCACAGAGTCAAGCTGGCCTTTCAAAAGTGTCAACTTCCCAGATTTCCTCAGATTGATCTGCCAGGCAAATCCTGTTCCTAAAGCCCCGGGCAGACTCACCCCATCCTGGGAAAACAGACGGACACAAAAGCCTTATCTCTGAGTATAAGGTTGTATCATTCTTTCCAACAGGCTAGCAATTGATGAACAATTCAGTTGTCGGGAGGGGAGAGCCTCCCGTGTGGCAGTGAGCCTGGCTGCCACCCCACTCCTTGTCACTTTCATTAAGCTGACGTCACTTGATCACCCGCAGTGTGTGTCCCAGTCTTGGGAATGATTAAACTTGATTCTACCCTGGGGATAAATAATGCCAGCCACCATTTCCTGTGCCAAGTGCATTCCATGCGCTGTCACGAATCAGTTAATGTACACAGTATTTTCACGACGCAGACCAGAAAGCTGTGGGCGTGATTATCTCTACTCTACAGATGAGGAAACCAGGGCTCATGGAGGTTAAAAAACTCACCCCCTTCACACAACGAACAGGAGGCAGAGCTAGGATTCAGGCATAGGCTTACCAAATCCTTCTTTCCTTTCCTCCAGCCCAGCAGCTCCCAGACTCAGTCTGCACATTAGGATCCTTCCACTTCGTCCCCCAGGGACCTTTTCACACTCCCAACGCCCAGGACATATCCAGAAATTGCAATCTTTAGGGAAGGGACACGGGCATCGGTATTGTTTTGAAGGTAGCCACGTGATTCCAATGTGCAAGCCAACTGGGGAACCAACGCGAAGGGTTTGGAAGCGTCTTCAGCTGCAAACACTTCCCAAATAACCCAAGTGCAAATCAGGAGAAAGGAATGAAAAGGAAGCAAATTAAAGAATGAGCTAAGAGTGGCTGAAGAGACGTGCGTGAATAGAGGAATCTGTTTTCTCCACGGGTAATGGAAGAAACTTGATGAGAAGTAACTTCCCTGATGCAAGAGTAGACAACTCAAATGGGTGGGGTTCTGGTTTCTAGCAACTTGGCGTTTTTTTTTTTTTTTTTTTTTAATTTTTACTTTTTTGAAAGAGAGAGAACGAGCGGGGGGGGGGGGGGGGGGGGTGTCACGGTACAGAGGATTAAAGCCGGCTCCCAATGCGGGGCTCGAATCACGAACCATGAGATCATGACCAGAGCCGAAGTCGGACGTTTAACCAACTGAGCCCCCCAGGCTCCCCAGCAACTCAGTTTTACGGGATGAACTGAAATACACTGAGCATAGCTCTCCTATTAAGTGGGGTTTCTCTCTGCCCCACTCTTGGGGGGAGAGTGACTGTTTAGCTGGTGTCTATTTATACTAGAAGCTGCTTTTTTATGCACCAGGGTCTGTGGCTGGCACTGCCCACACTCTCCAGACCAGTACCGTGAGCCTTCTGATGGCCCTTCTGTAACAGCAAAGCCTGGTAGGGTTATATCCAGAAGAGCATTTGTTTTAGTGCATTTATGCAACATATTCAAATTCCTTAAACACTGAAGTTTGTTGAAGAAGCCTCAGTCCTCTACGATGCTAAGAAGAAGAGTTTATTGGGATGTTATCTTGTGGAACCTTAATTTGAAATGTTTGATGGCCAAGTATACTGAGGAATTACTGCTTTTAGTTGGACCGTAAGTAGAATTTTGGCCACATGGAGCATGACTGCCATGTCTTGGCTGAAGTCCAAGAAAGGATAATTAGCAAATGATTTAGTGGTGGTCATACACTTGCTTTAGTTCATACTTTGCTTTATTTTAAGTAACACGTATTGCCTGCAAGGGCCTACTGTTCGTCACTGAATGGAAATGCTAGAATTTCCAAAGCTTATCACAAGTCTTATATTCCAGTTGGGTAAATTCCTGTACTTAGATCTGATGGATCTTTCTGCTTCAGAGAAAAGATCTGAGCCAACGATGAATGAAATCCACAACTTACTGGTTTTCTATTGGTTTTGTTTCCCTCTTTTGTACTTAATGGCAATAGATCTAACCGAGATATAACTAGACCAAAAACATGAAGTCAACCCTACTTCTACGCATCTGTTTACTGGGACAGGGATCTACCGAAACCAACCTTGTCGTTTGTGTGCTGCTAAGATGGACCCAGGAAATTCACACTCACTTCAGAGAAAATGTGGGCCAAGAATAACTTTCTAGGTATTTCTCCCCACTCTCTCATTATCACGTATCCTTTAGTTTCAGTAAGTGTAGTGTATTTTTTTTTTTTTTTTTTTTGAGAGAGAGAGAGTCCATGACTGTGAACGGGGGAGGGGCAGAGAAAAAGGGAGAGAGAGAATCTTAAGCAGACTCCACGCCTAGCACAGAGTCCAACGCGGGGCTCCATCCCATAACCCTGGGATCATGACCTGAGCCAAAATCGAGAGTCAGATGCTTAACCAACTGAGCCAGCCAGGTGCCCCAAGTGTAGTTTTTCTAAAAAAAATTAAAGAGCTCTTCTAAGAAACTCTGAATTCTAGTGTTTTGATAGTACAAATGGCATCTGGTGTTCTATTTATAATTTTCCCAAGACTCTAAAGCCAAAGTCATTGTGCTTGAGAGTAGTTTTTGTTTCCATCCACTTATATTTGGAACTTGTCACATCTCCTGTTGAATTTAATGCAACTTTCTTGGGTGGTGGTACTTGCTTCCTCGCTAATGTTTAGGGATCTAGAAGAAAAGAGGGGGTCCTGTTTGGAACCTGTGAGGAGGAAGGCCCACTGAGAACATATTTGTGAAATGTGGCCCCAAGGAATGTTGCTGCGAGGCCACTGGAATCGGGTAAGTCCTTGGAAATACTATACCTTTGAACAGGAGTGTTTGACTAATGTACGTGAATATAATCCTAAGATTCTGAAAACCAAATGAACAATAAACTTGTTACTGACTAGAGAACCGCAAAAAAATAAAAATAAAAAATAAAAACAAAAAAGGCCAAAAAACAGAAGCTGTTTTCCACACTGGAATGTTGAGCTAATAACCTAGTCATTTTTAGGGAAACATGTGGCGTCTGCCTATGTGAGCCTCCTTTGCACTCGTATCCTAATATGTGACACACCCCTGTCGCTCCTTTTGAATATGCAGATCCTGATGATAAGCACAGACATCATTTTAATTCATCACCCCACCTCCGATCTCAACACAGCAGCTGGCATTTAGTAAGTCCTACATTAAGTATGTGTTGGGTGAATGAAGGAATATTGGTATTTGAAGACAGAAGTACAACATTCTGATAAAAAAGCCAGAAGCTGGGAAAGAGATGGGGCCTCAGTTGTGACCGGGCCTCCCACGCAGAGATGCGGGCCTCGACCTGGGGGCTGGTGATCACTCTCTGGGCGGGAAGCTCCCCAGCTCTTATCACAGAACCCCCGGCTGGCCTGTCCTTCCCCGTGGTCTCCCCAGCTGACCACGTCTTTGGAAGTTCTGCTTCTCTGTGACCTGAGTGCATTCTGGCCACTGTGCTATGGCCACCAGGCCCACGAAGTGTGTGCACGGACATATGCTTCCATCTACACAGGTGAAACAAAACTCTTAGAACATGGACATTTCTGGCAAAAATGACTCCCTTTCCTTCATTAGCTTTTCTCCTTTGTCCATTAGTAATAAAAGAATGGGAATAATGTAATGAGAGTGAGTGAGGTGCCAATGGATGTCTGTTAGCTGGGGCTCTTTACTGAGCTTGCGTGACATGGTGGGGGATGGGGAGTGGTGCTTTTAAATATTAATGCAACTCTTCACGAAGGGTCCTTTAAGATCATATAAAACAAGAATTTGGCTCAGTCTTCATAAGAAATTTTTAAAAAATCCTCTGAATAGGAATTCCTTCCATTCAATAGGCATCTTCCCCTCACCCACGATCGCCCAGGCAAAATTTATAAAAGGTGCATTCAAGTTCCTTCCCAACTGTGCATACTGACAATCTTAGCCAACTGAAAGCCACATTTATTTCCAGAAATATGGATCCTTTGGTGGATTTTAAAATTGGTATTAATATTGTACATAATATCTTCTTAGAAAATATATTTGAGCACAGTGTTGGAACTTGTATATTTTATACATATATATACATATATATATATATACATCTATATATATGTGTGTGTGTGTGTGTGTGTGTGTGTGTATATATATATATATATATATTCCTTTTATTTCCTTATTGCCCATGGGTAAAGTCTTTTTCTATGAGATTTTTGAAAATGCTTTGGGGGCTCCTGGGTGGCTCAGTCAGTTAGGCATTTGAATTTGGCTCAGGTCACGATCTCATGGCTAGAGCCCCAGTTGAGCTCTCTGCTGACAGCTCAGAGCCTGGATGGAGCCTGCTCCAGATTCTGTGTCTCCCTCTCTCTGCCCCTCCCCTGCTCATGCTCTCTCTCTCTCTCAAAAATTAATAAACATTAAAATTTTTTTAAAATGCTTCGAAAAAGATGTGTATCTGAGAAGAAACAAGAGAAGTAAACATAAGGTTTCTCATAGATACTAAAAGGTACAGTAAGTACCTATGAGACAATAAATAAGACCAAGTCTAAGCACTTCAGTAGGCTCCCCTCCTGGTAATCTTTAAGCAACCCTCTGAAAGTCCTGCTATAAAAACGATGTGATTTGATGACAGCCACAATAGTGTGGAATATTCCCCAATTTTAAAAATTGGATCAAGAAATAGTGGATTTAGGAAAATTACTAATAATGAACGGAAAGAGGCCTTCTTCTAAAGCATCACACTCACCCACTTTCTTAACTGCTTGTATTCTTAAATCATTTAAAACAAATTGCTTTTGATAAAAGTAATCATCTATGTGCAATTTCTGTGCAGAGACCATTCTGAAGCAGATGTTACGGGCTTTTTTCTCCCCTCTCTGAAGAATTTATTAACCACAAAGGAACTGCTTGAAACCATCTTATTTGAATGAGATCTCGGTATTAGAATTCAAGGAAGAGGCCAGCGTTTACTTAGAAACCAAACAACTCACATCAATGATTCTTTCTAATTGTGTAAATACCAAATAGCTTCAGTCTGTCAAAGTCACCTGATACTATTTTAAAATCTAGCTCAAAAAAAAAAAAATTTTTTTTTTTTTAAAGCTTTCCTTTGCTGCATGCAGAAGGAAGGGAAGGAGGGTGGAGTGTTAAATATTCACGCTGCTTCACAAAGAGAGCTTGTCCAGATGCTCAGGCAGAGGGTGGTGGAGGTTTTGGAAAAGGGAATTCATCCAGGGAACAAAAGCATGAACGTCTGCCCTTGTTAGGGTGCCTCTTGGGAGTTTAAAAAGATTGCCTTGATAGCACACCTCCAGCTAAGTGCTAAGACTGCGCGTGAACTTGGTTCTGAAGGAATGATCCTTATTTCTTAAGTTTGTTTGCTATCCTACTCTTTCTCCTCCCACCCCATCCTCAGAAAGGAACCCCAGAACCTTCTATTTATTTGTCTTTTTTCTCTACATTAAGAGTTCCAAAATCCCTTTGCTTATATATGCACTAGAATGTCCACACGAATCCCCGAATCCAGGCTGTTCCCTTTGTGGGGAGCAGGTGGGGTGGGGGCAGGGAGCCAGATATGTGGCATATCTATCTGCCAGTTGCACCTTTGGCCACAGAAGAATGGAAGGAAAGGGATCTTTGCTTATTTCCATACCAAATTTAGTGCCAAGCAAGGTCTAAGCTTTCTGAATAGGCTCACGTGTTTGGATTTCTTTGGAGTTTAAAAATTTCTTACTAGAATATTGTGGAATACACAAAAATATACTCTAAAACACTGGGCAGGGATTCAACCAAAATAGACGCCATCTAAAAGCCTATAGCTGTGGCTAAATTACCCACAGCCTTCTTCAATTTTCTACTTATTTACTGGAAAATATAATCAAAATATAATTCTATTATAATCAATGTAACAGAAAATATAGTACAGTCAGAATCTGAAGAAAGCAAACACGTAATATTCCTGGGGAGGAATAATCTCTAAGCCGTGTTGCAGAATGCATCATCAGAGAGAGCCTTGGCCCTCGTAAATAGCCCAGCCTTTCCAAAAAAGAACAAAGAGTGGTTGTGCAAGTCTAGAAATCGACAGCAGTTCGGTGTAAGAAACTGTGAAAGACCCAAACCACATATGCACCTCTCTGTCTAGACACAGGGTGATACAAAGGGCTTGGCTGCTGGGCAAAGAGGAACCAGGAAAGATGCGCTGAGCCAGCTACAAGACAAAGTAAATGACTAACAACCAAAATCAGTTTCAATTTTTATTATGAACGTCCAAAGTAGACAGCATACTGTGAAAGTGTTAGGTTCTCACTGATTAAGTTTCAAGAGACCACAGACTACTGTATTCCAAGCACTTTAATTTGTGACAGAGCCAAAACAAACAAAAGAATGATAAAAAATATTCTTTTCGGTGTAAAGAGTGCTCTTATTTGAGTTGCTGTTGCTGTTGTTGTTTTTTTCCCTGCAGGTATTGTGAACACTGATCATTTCCAAAACGCAAATCCTGGTCTGGTACTTGCAGCAAACTTTGATAAGCTCTGCCTGAATAAGAAGCTAAGAAGAAATGTACTTATAAAGTATGTTTACAACACAATGTAATATGCCCATTCATTGTCATTTCCTTCTTCTCCCACTAGGCTTCTCTTCTACCACCTGGGTACCTGCTGTTTGTAATAACGGGTCACTGAAGGCTGGAATGAAATACCCAGAAGACTATATTGAACCCCGGATTTCCTCCAAGCTGCATTGTTCTTTCAATGAAAGCTTAAGACTTTCAACGTTTGAGACTGTCCGAGGAGACGACTAATAAGGGATTAAAGTCACCAGTCAAGAACTACAGTCTATGCGTGTCGTGTTCAAGGAAAAAAGCCATGGTTTGCTAAAGCTATGGTTCTAATAATCTGTAGTTCCAACACAATACGACTTTTCCCCCCGGCAGGGTTTCCTTGCAATCTGCCCTCTCCATCACTGGTTCTGGATCACGCTACAGCTGGAGTTGGTTGCCATTTATACATTCCAATCAATTCTGGTCCTGTGGAAGGTGCATATCTCTTACAGATGCAATATTGTTCATCTGAGTGCATCCTCAAAAAGAACAATTATGAACTGGAAACTCATAGAGTTTGTGTTTAAAATTTATAAAATTAAACCTGTTCCAACAGGTAATACAGGGAGGCATGCTTGCAACCCGTGGATTCAATCAGAAACAATGTCTGAGAGCACAGAGCCTTCTCAATAGGTAACGGCGGCTTCCTTTTAACGCTTCCTTAAACAAGATCCGATGTGATGCACATTAGAACTTTGAAGCACGTCTCATTTATTTCTACAAGGCCTGGGACACGGGAAGGTGCCAGAACGTCATTCATCATCTTGCCTGTTGACAAAAGGAACAATAACTGGTCATCACTGGTCAATGGAATAACTTTTCCTAGTTTTTTTTTTTTTTTTCCAAGATAATTCCTAAAGAAGAGATGATGTCAATACAACAGCAAATGTTTCAATGTTTGATGAATTTCTGTGCTTTACAACGCCATGTCTTCTTCCAGGAGGGCAGGAAGAATGAGAGTGTGCAGTGTTCATCTCTCTCCTCGTGCTGGAATTGTTCAGGAGAGCCCCCTGTCCTGGAAGTGAGCACACCCAGGCTCCAGACGCGATTCCACCAGTAACTATGTCACCTAACCTTGCCGGGCCTTCCTTCCTTCACATATACCCAAGAAGACCTCAGTGGGTGAGTTCTAAAAAGCAGGCCAATCCAACCACATTATTGGGTTCATGCGGCCCTGCCTCCATAGCTCCATACAGACCACAACCAGGTATAACCTTTTCAGTCTGTGGCAACGGCTAGGCTTAAAAGAAGTCTCAAACTGTTAGTGTATGAAGTCAATTAAAACCGTAAGCGATAATGTGATTAAGCTAAGTGGGTATAAACTTCTGAAAGCACCCATTTCCCCATCTTTTGCTGTCTTAAGATCTAAGAAGTGTCTTTGGTGGGGGGGTATCTGCTGGTTTTCTTAAATTAAGAAATAACTGTGTAAAAGCTGAAAACCACATTAAAAAAGATAGCACAGACACCTGCTGTAAGAACATACTACATAGCCATAAAATTCAACTAGGTGGATGTGTTTAAGTAGCTGTAACTGGTAACCTTACCGAGGTACACGTTGCAGAGGTGGGACCTACACACAGGAAGTCTGACCCTAAAACTGATGCTTTCAACCACTATGCCAAATTACTTCACCATAGTTTGTTAAAATAATAATGAACTGGGGCTGGAAAGTTTAATGGAACTCTCACAGACGCCCTAGGTACAACCAGGAATTAGGTTAAATATTTGGAAACTTCAGGCAATTAGTTCCCATTAGTAACAAAATGATACATTTCAGTAATTGACAAACTATATTTAGTAATTACGATTTGATCTTTATGCCTCTGTGGCTGGTAAAACTTAGACGATGCCAAAACAACCATTTATTTATGTTATATTTACTTTTGAAGGCATCCTGGTTGTTACGTGTGCTAAGAAAAATGCGGAATAATTGTTTCATCTTTCTACTGTGTGTTTGGCAGAAGGGGAGACACAACTTTGTGAAATGTGTGAACGATCCACACAAAACAAAATAGGCACCAAGGTATCTATTGCTTCAGATTATTCTAAGTATTTTGCTAGTGTGTTCATCCTTCAAATGCTGACTTAAAAGCTACTCGAGAGAAAACGACAATGAAAATACGCTCATTTTGACTATCAGTAGCTACAGCACTAGAGGAACAGAGCCATTTCCTTCAATGTGGATAAGATTTGCCAGGTTGTAACAGGATAGGCTTGTCACAGAGCAAATCAGCAACTGTGTGGTAAAAGGCACCGAGACCACACCGGGGAATAAAACGAAAAAGACACAAATTTACTCAAATTGTAGGGCGGGGACATACCAGAATGATCTATCTAACACATGCACATACACAGCAACACAGGCTCAATTTCTGTGTCTTTTGTTGCCAAGAAAGAGAAGTAAAGATTTCTGTCTTATCAAAAACATTTTAAATAAGCAAAGAGGAAGAAAATTTACTATGGGATTCTGGCAAAAATTTCTATGCTGGTGGATTTCGGGGATGTGTATATCCTAAGTCCCTGACGGAATCGCTTCAGAGCACGTAAAATGATCCACCACCGAAGAGGGTGGATAGTAAAAAGTAAACATCAAGTACTCATGCAAACAACAATTCAGAGGTGGAGATAATGGTCACAAGGCCTGTATTTGGAGACTGCTGCAGTTATCAAAGTGCCTTCACATTTATGAACCTTCTGGTTCTTATAAAGGGGGACCCAGCCTACACATGAAGCAGCTGAGATTTGAGGGCTTAGGCAGCTTGTCCGGCGTCACGTGGGAACGAGAGTGGCCGAGCCACTGAGTGGGAATGAAAACCGGGTCCTGATTCCCTGGCCAGTGCTCCATCTTTTCGACGAGCTGTCTCTGACTAGCAACACTGCGTTATCAATGAATTCGTTATTCATTATTATTCTTCATCTCTTCTGCCTAGTTTTGTTGCTACCATGACCCCTCACATATTAAGTGCCTTATGAAGAAGCCCTAACCTTGCAAAGCAGATAGAACCGTCTCGTAACAGAGGCTTGGACTGGGGTTTGGACAAATGCCTTGCCCAGGGTCACGTGGCAAAGAGCGGAGCTGGACATCAAAGCCACGGCGGCGGTAAGAGCTCCTGCTCTTTGCATTCACTGTGTGTGCCGTCTTGGCGTATTCTGGGTTCTGGACCACTAAGCCCAAGTGTGCATACGTGCTGTGCAGCTCCATCTTTAGCAACATAAGCTGCTTCCTTCATCTAAAGCCTCGTCACAAAAAAAGACACCCAGCTGCCCTACAGGTCTGCCCCAGAGCAGACACTCCGCATGGGTAGCTTATCCCAAACTCCTTAAAGAGCCAGCGCACTCCTTGTTAGCAGCTGCCAATGTGCGTCACTGTCCCCCATAATAATGGCTATAATTTCACAGAAAAGAGTAGGAGGCCAAAACGCCCCCTTGTCAATGAGAACATGGCACAGAAGATGACTTTTTATTTTAATTAAAAAAAAAAAAATTTTTTTTAACGTTTATTTATTTTTGAGACAGAGAGAGACAGAGCATGAACGGGGGAGGGGCAGAGAGAGAGGGAGACACAGAATCGGAAGCAGGCTCCAGGCTCTGAGCCATCAGCCCAGAGCCCGACGCGGGGCTCGAACTCACGGACTGTGAGATCGTGACCTGAGCTGAAGTCGGACGCTTAAGCCACTGAGCCACCCAGGCGCCCCTAATTTTTTAATGTTTATTTACTTTTGAGCATGAGCAGGGGAGGAGCAGAGAGAGAGGGAGACACAGAATCCGAAGCAGGCCCCAAGCTCCGAGCTGTCAGCACAGAGCCCGACGCGGGGCTCGAACGCATAGACTATGAGATCGTGACCTGAGCCGAAGTTGGACATTTAACTGACTGAGCCACCCAGGCGACTGATTTTTTTTTTTTTTTTAAATAAATAAACTGAGACACAGCAGTGCCTGGAGATGAGAGTTAGTTAACAGTCGACGGCAACAGTAAAAGTTCTAGAACCAGTTTTCTGCAGCTCAAGTTGCCACTGATGATGTTCTTTGCTGCAACGTAATTTTGAAATGCAGTTATTCTTTTATAGAGCTGGTATAATAAAGGCAAATGGACTTAGAGGTGTCCCTATACAGATGTAACTCATTTGGGTCTGCTGGTTCTGGGTAATTTACACACGTGGCTCTCTCCATCTGTGCAAACAGCCCTGCAAATCAGACAGTTTCATGCATCCCACGCTGCAAACCAGAGAAATAAGGTTCAAGGAGGTTACCTGACCTCTTTAATTAATGAACTAATGAGACTATCTGGCCAAAACAACGCGGCTCCAGGGCGGCAGAAACAGACCTCAGGCTAAGTGTGCCTGACCCCAAGTATTTTATGCCTTTCCTTTCACAAGCTGCTGCACCCCAGGTATCTGAAGTGCCAGACATGCCAACGGCCACCCCACATTGTGACCCACATGCGGGACTGCTGAGGAGGGGCCGGCGGTGACCAGGGCAGCAGGGGAAGCACACCTGCTTCCCAAATAGCTATATCCTTTCTTACTTGCAAAAACCCTGTTCTAGAAACAGGAGCCAGGCTTCCAGGTCAATTATAGGTGTCACAGAAGAGGGAAGGAGGAGGGACCAGGCAGAGTATCTCCACAGAGAGCCCACGACAGGCGAGGCAGCTGCATGCAGAAATAGAAATCAACCTAACTTTAATTCCATGGTAAAGGCTTCGTGGTCTATTTCACGTTTTACTCCCTTAAAGTAATTGTGTTCTGATTTCCAAATCAGCAGGCTGGAAATGGCCTTAAAGCCTGAAGAATCATTTCTAAATGACAGTTGAGAAAGAGAATCTACAGAGAGGCTCTGACCCCTTTTTAATGAATCTCCTCCATTTCTTCCCCGGCAGAATTGCCAGTGATCAGCAAAGTGACCGATCAGAATTCACTGCCTTCCTCTCCCCTGTTCACTTACACAAGGAGGAGGTGTGAGATTATGAAGCCAGCCACAGAAAACCTGCCCAGAGTGTGATCTGTTCTGGCACGAATGCGTTGGATTCATCACCAGTGGGCTAACTAAGGAGGTGATGGAGCGGTACCAAGAAAACTAGGTCCTTGCAAACAGACTTTCAGATCCAAGCCTCAGCCAGCCTGCCCTGCCTCGTCGAAAGGCAAGTGCCAGAGTTATTCAGGGATGCCAGACCCCAATCTGCCTCGTCCAGCTGATCCTTCTGGTCAGCCCATATGGGAGCAGGATGCCTGGCACAGATCGGAAAGTATCAGTGTGTGCAGACATGTTCTAACATCATTGGCTAATGTTTCATTGTTCTGTAGTTAAAAACCTACTTAAAATGTGTGGAGCAACGTCCCACGTCCCATTAGATTAGAACAGTATGAAGTCTAGTCTTTCCAAGTACGGAGTGTAAGAATAATTAAAATAACATAAAGGCAATTATGCCCTATTGGGGAAGTTTATTTCCACGATGGGGGATACCCAGGGCTCCTTTATTAAACTGAGATCACATCATGTCCACACATGTATTGTGCATACAATCTTTGTGCATAGTTAATTCCAACACAACAGAAAGAACCACCATATTAGTGCTAAAACAGAACTTAGGAATTGCAGGGCACAAAATTCTCATCCTAAACATTCACAAACCGAAGCTCAGACGTCTCCCGTTTGTCTAAGGGTACACAAAGATTGGGAGTCTAGAAGACACTCTGATCTCTTGTCCTCTAAAACGCTGTATGTCCTATGATGTCCCACACTCATTTCATTCAAATATCTCAGATAGAATACCCTGGAAAATTATGCCATTTGGCATGAATGATCAAAAAGTCCGAATGCACGGACTTTTCAATGATCCAAATATAACAGATTTCTGGACCATCACAGACAGAGCCGTTTCCACGGGTGGTGAAGTCCACTCTCATGTGAGCTGGTGGGATGGAGACACAGGGTGTGGCAGACCCTTCTAGCAAAGCTCATTTATGGAGAAGCAGTTCAGTACACTGTTTAAGGTACACTCTGGAACCCACCCATCAGGCTTGCATCTCTGATTCTGCTTCTTATGGGGGGGGGGGAGCAATTCTTGGGTTACTGTGAGTTTGCACACCTGTACAACAGGGATTAATCCCAGCACCAAGGCTAACTGTGGGGGTTTAGGGAGGGGCCGTGTGGAAAGTGTCTGTCACAGAGGAGGCAGGAGGGATATGGATTCTTTCTCGGCCACCCATGTTCTCAGGGAGCCCTGGCGACACAGAGGAGAGCAGAGATGCTCCATCCATCGTTAGGTCACAGGAGCAACTCTATGAATCCTTCTCAAGCGGCTAAGGCCCCGTCACCGGCCTCCCATGGTCCATATCCCTGGGAGAGGTCGGCTCCCATCATCTTCTCTCTCCTGTCCTTGCCTCTGAGCTCCTCTGTGACCGACTGAAAAAGTGAATGAAAGGCCCAGAGCCCCTCACCTTCCTCATGGATCAGGGCGTTAGTAATCCCACAGGCCACGCACTCTGGTCATTATGGAGCCAGGGTTCCTCCCTTCTTCACCCTCCCCCAACCACGAAACCACCCCCCTCCTCCCTCTTTACTTCTCAGCAGTCTCTCTCTCTCTCTCTCTCTCTCTCTCTCTCTCTCGGGGCCATTCCTGTTTGCAGGAGAGAACCACCCCAAGTAACTAGGAATCAGGGCACTTATATACATTTTTTTTTTTTAAATTTCAAAGCCTTTGCCTTGTTGAGATAAAAGGAAAACAAAGCATCCGTGTTAACATTTCACAGATGCCCTGGTAAGTCTGCACTTTGACACCCTGAGGCCTTGCACTTGGGTGGGGCGAGGAGATGAAAAAGAACAAAGAGAAAGAGGAAAAGAGCAAGTTATCAAAGGCACCATTCTAGAGCCTCAAGACTGACCAGAGCGTAGGCTCCATGAAAGCCAAGCCGAGATTTGGCTTTGCTGTTGTGTCAGGGCCCCTCCCTGGCACAGGGCTTCTCAATGGCTCCTCAGGGAAGGGCAGGAGGAATGAAAGGGAATTCAACTGAATGCCATCCTGCAAGTCTGATGGTCTCCTGGCTACCCTTCAATCATCTAGACCTTCTGTAATAAAAAACAGCCCTGTGACACTCTTTCCTTTGGCAGTGAAATCACGTCAACCACACGGAGACCCCCAGGCTAGAGGCTGATGCTAAATGCTGATGACTTTTCCATGGGAGCTTGCTTTAGGCCAGCTCTCCTTCTGGCTTAAAGGTTAAAAGGTTCAACTTTGGGTTTCCAAGAACAGAGACTGTCACGTGACGGTCACATGATGCACTACCCTCGTTTTTCAATCTGGCCCATTCAAATGGTCAGTAGTGGGATGTATTCTTCCTCTCTCCCAGGCTGGAGCAAAACCTGTTAATATTCATTTAGTAAAGTTGAACCCATCAGATAACAGATTTTTAAAAATAATTTTAAAAGTTAACCTTAAAAGACTTTTAATATTTTTTAGAGGCATGCCAACTTTCATGCATAGAGTATACTCTAGAAACACAGGGCAGTAAGTAAATTTCATTTTTAGAGTACTGGGAAAAAAACTGGTGTTTAAAGAAATCCTATTGGTTAACCTTCTTCAGAAGGCAAAGAAACCTTTTTGAAAAGTGAACAATCATCCTTTTTTTTCTTTTTTAATTTCAATTTTCATATATCCAGTTTGCTTAAAGCAAATTCAATCTGGTGTCCTCAGCTGTCGTCACAACTGAACTGGAGAGATTATATGGCCACCAAGTTGAACAGATGCTTTTTTCTTTTTTCTCTTTTTTTTTAATAGCTGCAGAAACTAATTTGCAAACTGAATTCGCGGTGAAGAATTGACATGACTGTAGTCAAAGAAATGACAAGCCACTCGCTTTTCTTGGCTGCCATTAAATAGCCCCAGGAACAGTGACCACTGGAGTTCTCAGGACAGGATTATCCATGCACAGCCCTGTGGGACAGTGAGCCCTGAAGGAGCAAGGCCCCAGGGTTGGAGGGAAGGGACAGGTGGCCAGAAGTACCTTCAGGGACCCAGCCTGCCTCATCCACAGCCCCCTCCCCCGCCTTGGAGGACTCCACTGTGTCCGTATCAGCTCTTGACTTTATCTTATCTGTATATGCTCTATCTGTTTATCTAGAAGACGTATTTAAAATCAGGAATTTGCTGCTTAAAAGAACCATGAGAAGGTTAAGTGAGTGAAATGGAAAGAAGAGAGAGAGAGAGAGAAAGAGACTGTTACTCTCCTTGCCCGCTTGGGCAGAACTAGTGAATGGGCTCACACGGTTTGGTTAGTTATCAGAACTGCGTGAATTTGCCTTCCTTTCCGTCTCTCTCAAGGGCACGTAAAATAACCAAGATGGTGCTAGGGCTCCACATCCACAGAACGAGCACCCTGCAGTGGTGGCAAATGCAACAGCCAAGGTCATCTTCACACCTACAGCGTAGTGAGGACACGACTTGGCCCCACGACTCCACGGTCAACAGCCATCAGCCTGGCTTTAACCGAGGCCCCCTCGGTACACCGAGTAGTAACTCTGAGGTCAGGGAGAAACAATATACTTGAACTGCATGTCTTTTTATTTTTTGGAGCAGAATAATAGTTTTCAAGAAGGCACAGCGTCTTATTTAATAAGCTCACAGAGAAGTCCAAACATGACCCAAGTTAATGAGCCACTGATAGATACTCTTTTTCTACAAACAGCACAATGTCAGGGAATATCCGTTCTGGGCAAATATGAAAGCAGAAAATCGAACAGGATATGGCTTTTTAAAAAAATATGGGCGGCTTTCTACGACCATATTCTCAGAAGCCTTGACCAGGATTTGGGATAAGAAAAACTCTTCATCTGCAGCGTTTGAGAGCTGATGTGTACAGCCTCTGTACCCCACACAGAATTCCCTCACGTGCTCACGAGGTGACGTGGCACAGAACATTCCAGGACACGTCCCACGTCCCACCCGCATTCCATCCAGCTGCCCAGAGTGGGAAGACCTTAGACACTAGTGAGCGACACTTCTCAGATGTTACCAGACCCCCGGATTACAAATCCCATTACAGTATGTCATTTCCCTCCTAAAACAGGTAGGCAACAATGAGTAGAAAAAGGCTGGCTGGAGACCCCGAAGGTGGCGGTCAACAGGGCCAACTCACCAGCAAAGTGACACATCCCTGCTCACTCGCCTTGCAGGGAAGGTTATTCACATCTGTGCCTTAGCAAAATGATAGATTGTTACATGCCACGGGTCAGCTTAGAATAGCTCCAAGCATCCATATCAGAGTCAGGAGTGCTATGGGACTCTAGCATGAGTTTATAGGTAGCTTCCTAGTTCCGAGCTATGAGATTCCACTGTGTCAGATGCACGAGTGGCGAACCGCTTGGCTAGAAGCGGGTTTGCCCGGTTCCTTACAGGACCCCCCTGCCTCTGGGATACAGTGTGGAAGCCACTGATCTAACATATACAACCTTTGTTTGGAAAGACTTGTTCTACAATGATTTTAAGCAGTATCAGTGAATCTGATGAACTCATGACCCCAAGGTCAAGAGCTGAACGCTCTACAGACTGGGCCAGCCAGGCGCCCCTCCACTGTCTCTTTGTATCTTCAAAAGAAACTGCTACTTATTTTTCCAACCACCTGCCACTTAACACGGTCAAAAGCCTGTGTCCTCCCTGGCCTCTGGCGATTTCAAAGAAGCTTTTCCTGCCTCTTGGGACAACCTTGCGCTTAACTATTTATCCTTTTCCTTAAGTGACTGCTTGAGCTTATTAGCAAGCCTTTGCAAATCCTGGCAAGGGGACCGCAGAGGGATTGCAAACTTATCACTGCAGTACGAAGTGGGGGGGAATGAGGGCCTGACTTCCGCTCCTGACCTCCAAGCAGCCGTCATTAACCTCACTTCACAGAGGGGGACACCAGCTCCTAGAGGCTAAGTCACCCTCTCAGCTCGTACCATTCTTGCAAGGCAGGGCCTACATTTGAACCCGAAGTCTGTCCTCTTTTTGGTGATATCTCCGCAACAGAGGACTGCATTGTATCCCCCAACAAGGGCTCCAGCTTGGTGCAGGCCGGGTGATAGGAAGCTTCTGCAAGGCTCCAAGATAAACGCGGTCTGACAAAGGGCTCTTCTGCATCGAGAACCCACTGTTGGGTTTAAGCTGCCAGCAAAAAGCATGCGAGCAAATCATCTCCAGAGAATCGAGTTGCCAAAAATGTTGTCAAAATGTCTGGCTTTCTTTCCCTCTGGAATTATGACAAGTCACACATCTTTTCACATTCTATAGCTCACTCTTTGGAACATCTCCCAGGATGCTTAATAGAGTGCCACGCTGGAGAAACTGTCCAAGGTTAACACAGTCGTGGCTGGACTTACACCAACATGCCACAAGGCAACAAGCGGACAGGGCACGGAGTCATGCCGCAGGGAAGGAGGCAACGCACGACAGGTAGTTATAAATTAAAGTAGGAGGACCCGGGTGACAGTGAGACGGGCATTCAATGTCACTCTTTTGTTTGCATTATATTAACTCGTCAGGGATGTCGAAAGTGTTGAAAACAGATACTTGACTACCAGCAAAGGAGCCGAATAAATAGTATGTCTACTCATTTCTTATTTACTAAAAAGAAATGAAACTCAAGCTACAATTTAGAAGTAGTAGTATGTTAGGGTTTGTCTTTAGAAAAAAAAAAATGTGTATCAAGACACCTGGGTGGCTCAGTCGGTTGGGCATCCGCCCGGCTGTTGATTTCAACTCAGGTCATGATCTCATGGTTCATGAGTTTGAGCCCCACCTGGGGTCCTCACTGGCAGCGTGGAGCCGGCTTGGGATTCTCTCTCTCCCTCTCTCTCTCTCTCTCTGCCCCTCCCCAACTCTCTTTCTCAAAAATAAATAAACATTTTAAAAAATGTATATCAATCCTCAATTATATCTCAAAGTAATAATTTAAAGATTACCTCAGTGGAGTGGCGCCTGACTGACTCAGTCAGTAGAGCACACGGCTTGATCTCAGGGTCGTGAGTTTAAGCCCTATGTTGAGCGTAGAGATTACTTAAAAACATTTATTAAAAAAAATTATCTCAGTGGATATATGATATATTCTTTATTTTTGGTTTATTCCAAATATACCCAAATATATTTTTTATATTTCTTAAACTGCCTGGGCAATTTTTTTTTTTTTTTTTTACAGTTAAGTAACCAAACATTTGGTGGTGGATATAAAATTAAAAAAGATATTCTGGTGTCACCTCGCTTTATTGCTCTTCAGAGATACTGTGTTCTGTACAAATTGAAGGTTTGTGACAACCCTGTGTCAAGCAAGTCTATTAGTGCAAATTTTCCAAAAGCATTTGCTCACTTCCTGTGTTTGTGTCATATTGTGATACTTCTCACAATATTTCAAATTTTTTATTATTATATTTGTTATTGTGACCTATGATCAGTGATTATGACTTGCTGAAAGCTCAGATGATGGTTAGCATTTTTCAGCAATAAAGTATTTTTATTTTATTTATTTTAGAGAGAGGATGTGTGCATGCGAACAGGGGAGGGGGCAGAGGGGGGGAGAGAGAGAGAATCTCAAGCAGGCTCCATGCTCAGTGCAGGGCCCAAAGCAAGGCTCGATCCCATGAACCTGGAATCATGACCTGAGTCAAAATCAAGAGTTGGACACTCGACCGACTGAGCCACCCAGGTGCCCCAGCAATGGAGTATTTTTAAATGAAGTATACACTGTTTTCAAAAAAGCATAATGCTATTTTGCACACTTTACACACTACAGTGCAGTATAAACATAACTTTTATATGCACTGGGAAACAAAAACTTACTTTGACTCACTTTATTGTGATATGTGCTTTATTGTGGTGGCCAAACCCGTAATATCGCTGTGTTCTCAAAAAGCCTTTAACTACAACTACTTAAATGGCCCTCCGCATCAAGATGGGGTTAGATGGATTCCAATTTTGTTTTGTTACATGTAAAAATGAAACTGCCAACCGACTATTCATGATATCCATGCTGGGGGTGTTTCTAGTAGTGAGGTAAGTAAGCCCTTTACTCTGCTGTCTCTGTCTCTTTAGACAGGTCCTCTTGGGTCCGAGATACTTTTTCTCTTGCAAAGAAAGCAACACATCTCTGAAGTGAAAAAAATCCACAACACTCATCTTTTACCACTAAATTCTAGCCACTTGTCCTCAATCTCAGGGTCAGTCGGGAGTTAGCTGAGAGAAGCGTCTCAAGTAATTTCTTGGGTTTAGTTCCAATGATCAAGTGCAAATCTGCAAATTATTTCTTTTAAATAAGAAGTTGAAAGGATTCAAGGTTATCCCTGTCACAGTCACTATCATTTATGTTCCGTGTTTTCTTGAGTGGGAGAAAGGGAGGATGAGTTAAGGGGGTTTCTTGTGTAAACAGCGTTCATCGCATCCATTTCAGTTGAACAAAGGTTCTGAGTACACCGTGGCTCTAACCGGTGGGGCCACAGATTGAGGGCAAGGCTGACACTGGAGCTGATTTCTTTTAGGAAAACTGTAAAGAACACTGAAACATCCTAAACTCTGGCAAATCAATACACATCAGGGAACCAGGGGATAGGGTTGCCAAATATAGCAAATGAAAACACTGAAGAAATAACTTGTAGTATAAGTATGTCCCAATATTGCATGGGCCATAACTTACACTAAAATTCACTTGTTATGTATCTGAAATTTAATTGAGTTGGGTGTTTTGCATTTTATTCAGTGCCCTACCAGGGCGTCAACTGTGTGGGTACCTCAGGGACACTGAGCCAACATAACAGGTTGTGTTCATTTCCACAGCAACATGGTTAATCTAGAACTGAAGATGTTTTTCAGGATGTGTATCCTTACCTACTTATTCCTGAGTATAAGAATGCTCCCTTTGCAAGTTCCCTCCTTTCTCTCCAGCGGGTAATTACTGTGAGCTTAACCACATGCCTGAGATGTTCCAGGAGCTAGGGACAAAGAGGCGGTAAAGCACTGCCTCTGTTCTGGGGCAGTTCACACGCCGGCAGAAAGAGAGTTAAAGCAAGTGGACAGAAGTGTGCTATAAATGCAAGCAGAGTAGGTGAAAGACGGTCCCAGAGGCTGAGGGTGGGCACTGCTTTAGACAAGGTGCTCTTCAAAGCTTTGTCTAAATTCAGACAGACGGAATGTGCGGGAATCTGAGGAGTGTGGAAATGTGACAGGGTATGCGTGTATGTGACAGAGAGAGAGGGAGAGAGAGACTGAGATTGAGAGAAAGGAGATGAGAATAAGAGGGGAAATGGTCACCCGACATTCTCAAAGCAAAGCACGGGTAGGAGCCACTCAGGGCCAACAAGGAGCCTTCAGGCGAACCCTGTAGCACAGGAAACCAGCGTCCTCAGTAAGGAAGCGGCCACCTCACAGACCATCTCCAGAAAATCAACCTATCACCGTTTACACACTGTGTTTAGAAAGGACACCTGCGACCAGGAAAACAGCTCCCTCGTGTCCTACCAGCCTGTCCACGAGGAGTCGGGAGGAATGTGTGTGTGGCCACCACCTGGACCCACATTCCCCGCTCAGAGCAACTAGCGGACTGGATTGTGGTCTCCACACGGGAAATAAAGCCCCCATGGCTCCTGAACCCTTCTTCTTTTCAAAAGGACAAGGGCAAATATCTGCTCTTTGGTTGTGGTCACGGCAGCACTGACCGGAGCCAGGAACCTTGCCAGCATTTAACAGTTATAGTTAATGACACTGTGCCTTTGACTTAGCACCCAAAGTTCTGAGGAAGGACTTCCTTTTAGATCCACAACAATAAATACTTTGTTTTAGATATAAAGGTATATCAAAATATCTATCCTTAACAATCTACCTATCTGAAAGAAAAGCATTGTTGTTGTTTTTTTTTAAGAATTAAGTAAAAATCCACAGATCACTTTGACGTGTAGGAATGTGTGCTGCTCTCTGGCACCCAGAAGGGTCGATATGCAAATTAGATTCTGCAGTTTCATTTCACCTGCTTCTACCTTTCATTTCAATCAGGTTCGACCCTGAAGGGTAATGATCAAATCAGGGAATGAACCAGGTTGAACCTGATGCCTTTTTCCTACAAGAGAACCCAAACTTTTTATTTTTTATTTTTTTTTAAATTTGTAATGTTTAGTTTTTGAGAGAGAGACAGAGTGTGAGCAGGGGAGGGGCAGAGAGAGAGAGAGGGAGACACAGAATCCGAAGCAGGCTCCAGGCTCTGAGCTGTCAGCACAGAGCCCGACGCGGGTGCTCGAACCCACGAACCGTGAGATCATGACCTGAGCTGAAGTCGGATGCTTAACCGACTGAGCCACCCGGGTGCTCCTACTAAACTTTTTAATCTTGAATCACACACCCAAAAAAAGGAGACCATCTCAAATAGCCACATCTTCTATAGCAACAATTCAGAATTTGCACGTGATGCTTTGAGCAACCACAACCACACAGAAATACAGAATACCGAGTCAGAACCGCAGAATCTCAAGTCCAAAGGGGCTTACATGTCTCAGACCAATGCCCACTTGGATCCCTGAGTTGTCTCTCACCCCTGAAAGTGGCCTTTGTCCAGGGAGCCTCTCTAGGGGCTGGGCCTCTCCTGAGGCTGCCATTTCTTCTGGGTCACCTTTGAGGGCTAAGAAGCCTGAATCCATGCCCTCTGGTGTCACAAAGGAGAAGTCCAATCTTTCTACGCACTTCACTTATTCTAAGCCAGTGGTCATAAAACCCTTCAAATATTCTCTAACGTGAGTATATGAATCCTCACCTGCCTTATACAGACTCCCCCAAATCTGGATCATTCTCCTAGGGACACATTTGAAACACGTCCCTTAAGGTATGGAAACTGGAACTGAATTCGAACCTTCAGATGGAGTGTGATCTGTGTGGAGCCGGCCAGCATGGTCAAGGATGACCACCCATCTCAGTGAGAACCAGATTCTGCTGCTGTAGACACCTGAGCCTTCTCCTTGGTGTCTGACAGCCATGTGAGTCTGACTCTGTCTCTTCCTCACAGGTTACTTTTTTTTTTTCTTTAAGTTTTATTTATTTGTCTTTTTAGTAATCTCTACACCCAACACGGGGCTCCAACTCATGACCTCGAGATCAAGACACGCACGCTCCACCGACTGAGCCTGCGCCCCCCCTCGCGGGTTACTATTAAGCAGCATCACTTTATCTCACACTTGCAACAAGTAAGTTTTCTGGACCCAGGGACAGAACTCACGCAACATTTTAGTCTTCTTTTCCACCTTCATATAACCCGTAGGTTTAATCAGCATGCAAGCTATCCATTTCCTCATTCAAATCAGTAGTAGGGAAATGGAAGAAGGCAAAGCTGAGGTTAGACATCTGTGTCCCATTTCCGCCTCTTTAGATCTGCAAGAGCACTCAGAACGTAGACATCGCTGCCACAGCACTGAAACCTCCTCTTGGAGACTTGTCCACGCTGGCCCCGCGTGCCAGCCTGTGACTCCTTGTTCCCGGCTGTCCTTGTCCCTTGCCCCCCTCATTTCATCTTGGTGCTTCTTCTTTATCCATTTGAGTTTGCTTTCCTCCCTGTGACCGAGGCTGTGGCTTTGTCTCTGCTTCACACTGTCAGGCAACGGCAGGTAGAGAGGGTTGCCCCCCCCCCCGACCCCGTGCTCTACTATGCGATCGGGGGCCACCCTTATGGTCCCGCCTGTAGGGCTGACACTGGTCCACTAGCCAGCATCTGGGGGGTGGGGGGGGAGACGAGCCAGTGGGCTGCACTGCCATCCAGGCCTGATTTCTCCACCCTTTCCCTAAACAGATCTTTAGCAACTTTCTTAGAGACCTTCCTCGCATCCTGACACAGAGCATCTACAACATTTTTCATGGATCAATCAAATCACCCTATTTAAAAGCCACAATCTTACTTCTGGCAGGAATTCTTCTCAGTGAACCTATGCCAGTTCTTTGGGACACAGAATCCCTTTTTAATAGCTGACAAACCTTTCAATTAACTCTTTTTAGCATCACGCTGGGAATGATGACAAGTCCACTGGCCTGTAGTTCTAGGAAACTACCTTCTTCTTTCCTTGAAAATCAAAACATCCGCCTAGCAAATTCCAAGCACAGGAATCCTTTCTTGCTTCCCACAATTTCTGGATTTTGCAGCAATTTTGAGGTCAACCTATAAATTCTGGTTCGCAGCGATGTAATTTTTCAAGGCCTGGGCCGCTGTGAGAATAACGGGGGTCTTCTCGTTGTTGTCTGATCTTCCTTAGATTTTTCCCTCTTATGTCGAGTGTTTGCTCTGTCTGCTAATGTAACGCCCCATGCCCCCTGCCCCCTGCCCCCTGCCCCATGCCGTGGCACTCTCCCTTCCTCACTGTTTTCACCCTGAGCAACATGTAGAAGACATTGGTGCCGTCTTCAGTATTTTACATAAGCTGCATCTCAAACCAACCTGTAGCCTCCTGGCTGGCTTCCTAGAGCATTGTCCTACTTTTCCTGGCCACCTTGGACCGTGCATCTTTCCCCAGAACTGTCGTTTGCACAAAGACCTTGTTTCTTCTTCATCAGGACTAGGCGTCACTTTGCATATCATAGCTGGATTACATTATTGAGTTCATTAGCCCTCCCGTGTCCGCTTCCCTTTTTGAAACGCTACCTCCTGAATTTATCTCTGAGCCCTTTGAAATCTGTCTCCCCAAAACTGTCACAGTTCAAGCAGTAGGCCAGCCACACGTGCTCGATGCCAGTATTACGCACGGCCACATACTTAGGGTAACAGCTACCCGCTCACTTTACACAGTGTCTTTACCATAGATTCCCATCAGCGCCCAGGACAAACAGGCATCATTAGCCCCATTTTTGTGGAGAGATACAGAGAGATTAAGCCTGTGGCCCAAAGCGACCTGGTGAGCAAGTGGCAAAATAGGAAAAGCACAGCTCTGGGTGACACCAGGGCTCAGGTGTTTCCTCCAACCTACATGGTCTTATACTCTCTAAAAAGTTTTTCTTTTCCTTTTTTTTTGTTTAAGAGGATGATTTAACTACTGCTTTTCCAATGTTTATAGCTACTATTTCATTCTTTTTTTTCCAACTGCATTTTTTATTTTTATTTTTAGTTTATTAAGTGTTTACTTAGAGAGAGGGTGAAAGAGAGCATGAGTGGGCGAAGGGACAGAGAGGGAGGGAGAGAATCCCAAGCAGGCTTCACACTGTCAGCGTGGAGCCTGACGCAGGGCTCGATCTCACGAACCATGAGATCATGACCTGAGCCGAAATCAAGAGTTGGACACTTAACCAACTAAGCCACCCAGGCACCCCTGCATTTTTTATTGTGATCTCTCTCTATATATATATATTTTGAGGTACAGTTGACATAAGATTATGTTAGTTTCAGTGAAATAGTAGTGAAAACCTTCTTTTTGCAAAGTTTTACCCTATATACTCATAGATTCTATATGGCAAATAAAAATCTTCTTTATTTTTAGGAATAAAAAATATGCCTTGGGGCACCTGAGTGGCTCAGTCGGTTTCACGTCCAACTCTTGATTTCAGCTCAGGCTGTGATCCCAGGGTTGTGGGATCAAGCCCCATGCTGGGCTCCATGCTGAGTGTGGAGCCTGCTTGGGATTCTCCCTCTCCCTCTGCCCCTCTCGCCCACTTGCATACCCTCTCTAAAAAACAAACAAACAAAAATGCCCAAATTTAGGACTAGGTGATTTTATTGTTTCCATACTTATCTCTATCTTATATTTTTTCCTACAGTATGCATTACTTGCATGACTTTTAAAATAGAAATAATAATAAAAATAGAATCCGCGTGTTCTGAGACACAATTTTATCTGCACAATGGTACAGATACTCTTTACTATTTAGCAAAAGTTAAAAATAATTACAAAAGGGAAGTTTTGCAAAGTTAAGGGGCTTCACGACTGGCATTTTTATTATAAAAATAGGAGAAAGATACATTTGTTTATTTTTTTAAAGAGGCACCTGGTCAGCTGGACTGGGCTGGGGGTGTGGCAGGTCTGTATTAACTCAGGGCTCCGCTGTCTCCGCCACCAGGGAGTAAAAGCTAATGTCTCCCCCTGTGCTCCCATTTTGAGTTGACTGGAGCCGTGTCCAGGAGTGGAGTCTAAGGGCCTTCTGTTTCCCCCCCCCACCCTATCTCACTTCTACCTGGGAGCAAATATGATTCATGTAGATGGGCACAGAGTGGGCCCGCTCCCATAGGCCTTAGTAAATTCGTTAACTAACGAATGTGATAATTGGGGAGTTTTCCTACATATTTTACCAACACCTATAGATTATTATGTGCATTGTATGAATCTCAAGTGCCGAAATTAGAAGCATGGTCTTAAAGGAACCTGGGCATTTCTTAGGCATGTTAAGGAACCTGTCCAAGGTTACACAGTTAATGACTAAAGAAGTCGAGGACTAAAATTTAAACTCTATTTTTTTAAAAACTTAATGTAAATTGTTTTTTAGATAAACTCCTGAGTTAATTTAAATAGCTAAATTCTAATCCGAGCAAATCTCAGTTTGGAAATCAGACATCTATGGTATATAGTACAAAGAGGAACACTTTTTCTCAGTTGAACAGTTATGTAGATTTATATGCATATTTCATAGTTTTAAAAAATTACAAAGATCAATGGTTTGGTAGCTGGCTGAAGTAATTCCATATTTTAAAAATCTGTAGGAGGCATCTGTTAGCAGTTTTGAGTTTCTACCGCAGACTAACAATTTGGTGATAGCAAGCTGTCTTCCAATTAATGTTCCAGAAAACATTTTATTTCAAGATTTTCAGGTCCAGGGCCAAGATTTCCTGGGATTCAGTTATATGAAGCATCGTAGTTTTTGCCTTTTACAAATTTTTCACATCTAGGGTTAATAAGCAGTGCGTCTTGAAGAAATGTCTCGACTTCCTAAAAAAGTTTAACCGAGACCTGCCTTTAATCTTTCCTACCCTAGCGGATAAAGTCAAAAAAACATTTAGAATCGCCATCACATTATATTTGTATCATTCCTTTCTCAAAATTATACAATTTCCCGTGTGTGCATGTGTGTGTGTGTGTGTGTGGGGGTGTGTTCCCTTAGCAGACTCTACAAGCGTTCACCCTCCCAACGAGGTTCACTTGGTTTTCTGAGGCTCGTTTCCCCACACCCCCACAGGGTTCATTGTGTAAAATCACACCCTCTACCATCTTCAAAACGCAGGAGACTAACCTTCCTTATGAAGCCTTTCGGACGACTTCCTCTTAGCCGCCAGACCTGGATCCACGGAGTCACATGCAACACACTGGGTACATATTTGGTTTCCATGCTTTCCTGCCTTCTGTTACTATTACGCTCGGAGCTTCTAAATGGAGGACGGCACTTAATTTCTCTAGCACCCAACACAGTGCCTGGCCACTCAATTATCTGTCGGGTGAACAAATAAAACAAGACCTAAAGCCAAACTGATTACCAATATGCGCTCATTCTTAATAGTTACAACTTTTCCTTTTTCTGTACTATTTCAAATAATAATGCAGAAAATGTGAAAATCTATACTAATGCTTTTTTTTGTTTTCATTTGAAAACTGAAAAAAAAATAGTAGACAAAGTCTCATGTTCTGGCATTTACTGTCTGTCTTGTCCTATAGCTCCTGGTTTATAAACTGTCAGCTCTACGAGCCTATAAACTTTATGGATATGGGACTAGTATCTTATCCAACCCCCTATCAAGTATAAACCCACCGTAGTGTCAGCCACAGGCACCGGAAAATTATTTGGGGGAAATGCCTAGGAGGGAGGCCCAGCATGTGCTTACTCTCCTCAGATGGGAAAGAGAGAACAGAAGCAAATAAAGAGAATGTGTGTATATGCAAAAGGCTATTATCACTAGAATTAGCACAAGTACAAGCAGAGAAGTAAGGAGGAAATTGGGCACACACTGTGCACATCAACCTCTTGGAAAGAAAAAACCAGGAAGTTTCCGTACATGCTGATCCAGGCAGGCCCCACACAGACCACCAGGGACAGCACAGAAGCTGTAGGGGAGAATGGGTGGGGAGACATTGTAGGTAACTGGTCACTTGGCCTCCAGGACAGCCAACAGTCAGATGTTTTATAGCTCTGAGAGTGTTAAACTTCTACTGTGTGAAGCCAAATGTATATGTATACATACGTATATGTGCAGTTAAAAACTATAAATCTTGGGGCGTCTGGGTGGCTCAGTCGGTTAAGCGACCGACTTCAGCTCAAGTCACGATCTCACGGTCCGTGAGTTCGAGCCCCGCGTCGGGCTCTAGGCTGATGGCTCAGAGCCTGGAGCCTGCTTCCGATTCTGTGTCTCCCTCTCTCTCTGCCCCTCCCCCATTCATACTCTGTCTCTCTCTGTCTCAAAAATAAATAAAAACGTTAAAAAAAATTTAAAAAAAAACCTATAAATCTTTTTGTTGTTGTGTAACACCATCCACACCAGTACAGAATGGGCACTAGGTCAATTTCATTTTTTTTGAACTTCAGGCTGGGATGTGTATGTTGCCACTGTGGTAGAACTAGTGTCTACTGAAGTGCCTAAAAAATATGGCAGGTAAGCACTATTTGCTGAATGAATTGTTTCTTACTAAGCCCTTAACACTTAGAATACTCTGGGATGGAGTGCCTGGGGTGGCTCATCTGTAAGCATCTGGCTCTTGATTTCGGATCAGGTCACGATCTCATGGTTCTGAGATCAAGCCCCGCATCGGGCTCTGGGCTGAGCATGGAGCCTACTTGGGATTCTCTTTCTCCCTCTCTCTCTCTGCCCTTTCCCTACTCTCTTTCTCTATCAAAATAAATAAATGAATGAATGAATAAAATAAAATAAATACCTAAAACCTTGGTGATGATGGTCTCATTACAGGTGACATTACCAATGGAACATTTATAGAGCATACGCTCGGACTGTCTCTAGAACAAGGTCTCTGCACATTTTTTATCCTCACATTTGGGGAAGACAGGTATTAAGGCAGTTTCATGAATGAGAAGTGGGCTCAGGTGTGACAATGGTGTAAGGTAGGTATCAGAGGCCAGATCTGAACCCCAGTCTTCCAATGCTCTTTCCACTGTACCCCAGCTGCCAGTGAAAAGTCCAGACCCTGGGTGTGACATGTGTTACAGAAGAATGCCACTTCCCACCTTTGGTTGTTAGGAAACTCAGTGAAAATTATACATTACCTCCTTGCCCCAAACTAGAGCGATCAGAGCTAAAAAGTATAATTTGGAAAGCAGGCATAGAGAATACTAAGAATTCCCACAGACAACTCACCACCTCCTTCCCTCCCAAGTGACTATTCCCCTCCAGAAGAATACAAAAAGAAGACTTTCAGCTGACATTAGACAAATCGTAGCCTATGCTCTACTCATCCTTCAAGCCCCTAGCATCCAGGCTTTATTGTAGTGTGTGCTTACACTCTACCAGTGAGCCTTCCCGACGGCCACCCCATCTACCTATGCACTCTCGGCCAGATCCCACATCCCCTGGAGTCCTAGGAGTTACTGAGCCTGTCTCCCAACCTCACCCACCATCACCTGCCCTTTGTTCTGCCCTCTCATTATCTCCAACCTTGCTCCCTGTTCCTCTGGGCCCTGTCTGTGCATTCCACAAGGAAGGTGCAATATCATAAGAAGAAAGAAAGAAAGAAAGAAAGAAAGAAAGAAAGAAAGAAAGAAAGAAAGAGAAAGAGAGAAAGAAAGAAAGAGAGAAAGAAA